>NW_022630995.1:114984544-114991181 GCF_010015895.1 Lontra canadensis
GCTGAAAAAGCATTTGACAAAGTACAGCATCCCTTCCTGATCAAAACTCGTCAAAGTGTAGGGATAGAGGGTACATACCTCAATATTATCAAAGCCATCTATGAAAAACCCCCCACAAATGTCATTCTCAATGGAGAAAAACTGAAAGCTTTTCTGCTAAGGTCAGGAACACGGCAGGGATGTCCATTATCACCGCTGCTATTCAACATAGTATGAGAAGTCCTAGCCTCAGCAATCAGACAACAAAAAGAAATTAAAGGCATCCAAATCAGCAAAGAAGAAGTCAAACTATCACTCTTTGCAGATGATATGATACTACATGTGGAAAACCCAAAAGACTCCACTCCAAAACTGCTAGAAGTTGTACAGGAATTCAGTAAAGTGTCAGGATATAAAATCAATGCACAGAAATCAGTCGCATTTCTCTACAACACCAACAAGACAGAAGAAAGAAATTAAGGAGTCCATCCCATTTACAATTGCACCCAAAACTATAAGATACCTAGGAATAAACCTAACCAAAGAGACTAAAAATGTATACACAGAAAACTATAAAGTACTCATGAAAGAAATTGAGGAAGACACAAAGAAATGGAAAAATGCTCCATGCTCCTGGATTGGAAGAATAAATATTGTGAAAATGTCTATGCTACCTAAAGCAATCTACACATTTAATGCAATTCCTATCAAAGTACCATCCATTTTTTTCAAAGAAATGGAACAAATAATCCTAAAATTTCTATGGAACCAGAAAAGACCGCGAATAGCCAAAGGAATATTGAAAAAGAAAGCCAAAGTCGGTGGCATCACAATTCCAGACTTCAAGCTCTATTACAAAGCTGTCATCATCAAGACAGCATGGTACTGGCACAAAAACAGACACATAGATCAATGGAACAGAATAGAGAGCCCAGAAATAGACCCTCAACTCTATGGCCAACTAATCTTCGACAAAGCAGGAAAGAATGTCCAATGGAAAAAAGACAGCCTCTTCAAGAAATGGTGTTGGGAAAATTGGACAGCCACATGCAGAAAAATGAAATTGGATCATTTCCTTACACCACACACGAAAATAGACTCAAAATGGATGAAGGACCTCAATGTGAGAAAGGAATCCATCAACATCCTTGAGGAGAACACAGGCAGCAACCTCTTCGACCTCAGCCGCAGCAACATCTTCCTAGGAACATCGCCAAAGACAAGGGAAGCAAGGGCAAAAATGAACTGTTGGGATTTCATCAAGATCAAAAGCTTTTGCACAGCAAAGGAAACAGTTAACAAAACCAAAAGACAACTGACAGAATGGGAGAAGATACTTGTAAACGACATATCAGATAAAGAGCTAGTGTCCAAAATCTATAAAGAACTTAGCGAACTCAACACCCAAAGAACAAATAATCCAATCAAGAAATGGGCAGAAGACATGAACAGACATTTCTGCAAAGAAGACATCCAGATGGCCAACAGACACAAGAAAAAGTGCTCCATATCACTCAGCATCAGGGAAATACAAATCAAAACCACAATGAGATACCATCTCACACCAGTCAGAATGGCTAAAATTAACAAGTCAGGAAATGACAGATGCTGGCGAGGATGCGGAGAAAGAGGAACCCTCCTACACTGTTGGTGGGAATGCAAGCTGGTGCAACCACTCTGGAAAACAGCATGGAGGTTCCTCAAAATGTTGAAAATAGAACTACCCTATGACCCAGCAATTGCACTACTGGGTATTTACCCTAAAGATACAAACGTAGTGATCCGAAGGGGCACGTGCACCCGAATGTTTATAGCAGCAATGTCTACAATAGCCAATCTATGGAAAGAACCTAGATGTCCATCAACAGATGAATGGATAAAGAAGAAGTGGTATATATACACAATGGAATACTATGCAGCCATCAAAAGAAATGAAATCTTGCCATTTGCGACGACGTGGATGGAACTAGAGGGTATCATGCTTAGCGAAATAAGTCAATCGGAGAAAGACAACTACCATATGATCTCCCTAATATGAGGGAGTGGAGATGCAACATGGGGGGTTAAGGGGGTAGGAGAAGATTTAATGAAACAAGATGGGATTGGGAGGGAGACAAACCATAAGTGACTCTTAATCTCACAAAACAACCTGAGGGTTGATGGGGGGAGGGGGGTTGGGGGGGGTGGGGTTATGGACATTGGGGAGGGTATGTGCTATGGTGAGTGCTGTGAAGTGTGTAAACCTGGCAATTCACAGACCTGTACCCCTGGGGATAAAAATATATGTTTATTAAAAAAAAAAAAAAAAAGACTGCTTCTGGGTTGCTCTTTAGCCCTAATAGAGATGGAGATTGTATAGCTGACTGGCATGAACAATATAAGAGCATAACATTTTAATAAGAAGACAGAAGGCTAAGTTTAAAAGTGATAGCGAAGCGCACAGGGCATGCAGATGCCTGCCCTCCATCCTGAGAGATAAGAAAGGGAGAATGTGCAGCTCTGCTTGAAAGAAGAATAGGTTAACACAGGTCTTCTAGGGAATACAAGATCTCACTTAAATCCAAGGTACACAAAATACTTTTTGAAGAGTTTTGGGATCTGGAGTCCATTACTAATGGAATTGATAGACTCAGGGAAGGAGTTTAGGAGGACTGGAAGAGAGAACATGGGTCAAGAAACAAAAATAGAAAGTGGTATTGATATGAGAATAAGAAAAAGCACCACTTACCCAAGAATCTACACTTGAGTGATGGCTGAAAAAAAAGAATGTGAAGCAGGTTGATCTTGGGTCCCACAGGTAAGTGCATGATAGCGAATGACAGGCATTTGGTCAACATGATGGTTCATTTTATGCGACATCTTGACTAACTTAAGAGATGCCCAGATAGCTGGTAAAACAGTATTTCTGGGTTTGTCTGTGAGGGTGTATCCAGAAGAGATTAGCAATTAAATCAGCTTGAGTAAAGAAGAGCCATCTTTACCAAAGTGGTCTGACATTATCCAATCCTTTGAGGTCCCCCCCCCCAAAAATAAAAAAGGCAATGAAAGTGTAAATTATTGTTCCTTTTCTGAGCTGGCACACCATCTTCTCTGGCCCTCAGACAGTGAAGATCCTTGTTTCTGGCGTCCAGACTCTGGAATTTATACTATCATCCCCCTGGCTTTCAGGCCTCTGGCCTCTGGCAGGATGCTGACACCATTGGGTCCCCTGGTTCTCAGGCCTGTGGACTTGGACTGAATTATACCACCAGCTTTCCTGGTCCTCCAGCTTGCTGATGACAGACTGTAGGATTTCTCATCCTCCATAACTGAGATAATAAATCATAATCTCCTCTCACAATCTCCATAAAAAATCTTTTATATTATCTCTATATATCCTGTCAGTTCTGTCCCTCTGGACAACCCTAACTAGTTAATACAGTCAACTTGGGACCGAACAGTCACCAGAACGGAAGGCTGAGCAATGAGAGCCTCACAACAGAGGGAGGTGAGTTTTAAAAGGCCAGTGACTAACAGCAGTGACAAGGACATTGGAGGGAGGCGTTCCTCTTCTCCCTGAGATGGATAAGAACCTAGCTGTATTCTTTTTGCCCAAACATGACTATTTTCAGAGAGAACTGATGAAACTCTAGAAACCTGCCAGGCCCACAATTCCCTTTAAAGTACAAATGATTCTGTCTTGAGCCAGTGTGAGGAAAGCAAACAAAGCTCAACCAATTAGACAAAGTGCTATAGTAACCATAGCTAGGTAAAAACGCAGAGGCCACTGTGGGTGATAATGAAGCTAACCCAATGAGATTCTTGGGGAAGCTTGAGAGTTCACACAGGGGTAGATAGGACAATGTCACTGCACTTGTGCTGCAGTCCCACTGATGCTAAGCTCTTCTTCCAGGTCTCCCTGAAGCCCATTCTCCCAGAGGATCCAATGCCTGAGAATGGAGCATGTGCTAAGACTCACACACCATACACTATTTCCCCGTGTGCCCACCTGCTCTAGAAAGAAACCTGTGGCATTTTTTCTCATTAGTAAAATTACGGCACAAGAGCTAATATTTTCTGAGGGCTTAAAATATGCCAAGCACTGGACTGTGTTTTTTTAAGACTTTATCATCTTTTATACTTAAATGATTTGTTTGGTACCCTTATTAATCTTAATGTCACAGAGCAGAAACCAAGGTTCAAAGAGGTTAAGTAAACAAGTCACATAAATGGTAACTTGTGAGGCTTGACTTCAAACTCAGGTAGACAACCTCAGAGCCCGTGTATTGCAACCACTAACCACACTGGATGGGGTTTTCCCTTTCACTGTTTATATCTGTTTTCGCTTGGGAATCTCTCTGTTAGGACAGCTGAATATATTTGTTGTAGACATAATATTATGTTTGCTCACCTAGGAATAAGTAAAGTGTCAAGATAGAAGTAACCAAAAGAAAGTGACATTGGTTAATGTGAATGGAGTCAATTCATTTAGAACACAAATAATTTTTTGTTCAGAGGGGCAGAAACTAAAGAACAATTAACTATCATAGTTCAAACCTATAACAGAGCACAGGTCAGATGCCACCCTGAACACTTTTAGCCAAGTTGTAAAAAAGCTGTAACTCCATTTTGGTACCATAGGTGCAAAATCTAAATTTTAATTCTTGATTTAATTTAATTAGTTTTTTAAAGTTTTTTTTTTTTTTTAATTTCAGAGAGAGAGAATGTGTGAATAGAGGGAGGGGAAGAAGAAGAGGGAGAGAATGTCCAGCAGCTTCTTCACTGAGTGCAGAGCCTAACACAGGCTGAATGTCACAACCCTGAGATTATGACCTGAACTGAAATCAAGTCAGTCGCTAAACTGATTGAGCCACCAAGGCACCCCTCTATATCTTATATTCTATTAAAAAAAAAAATGGAATATTTATCGCATATATGTATTTTTTCAGAAATCAACTTCCCTATACTTTAACTATGTGTAATATATTTAGATCTCTGGGAATTCAGTGATTAACAGGCCGATTCACAAGCAGATTTTATCATGCATTAACTCCCTCTCCTTCCTCAGCCATGAAACCCAGACAGCACTTTATGAGGAATCCCAGGCTAGAAGGAGTGGCCACAAGTAAGTGTTCCAGCTGCTAATCCCAGGTAAGGACTGTGGACCACATAGTTGACTTCTAAATAAAGTGGTATCAGATGATACCACTCCCAAGGCTTCTCTTTGAATATAAAACCTATCTTCTCATCTTTCAGTTCTCAAATTAAATGTTACTTCCTCGGGGTCCCTGCCTTGGCTTAGGTCATGATCCCAGAATCCTGGGATTGAGTCCCCAGCTGGCTCCCTGCCCAGCAGGGAGCCTGCTTCTCCCTCTCCTCCTTGCTTGTGCTCTCTTTCACTATCTCAGTCTGTGGCTCTCTCTCTCAAATAAATAAAATCTTTCTTTAAAAAATAAGTAAATAAATAAATGTTACTTCCTCAAAGAGGATTTTTTGAACTCTCAGAGTCAATTAAACTCCCCTTTTCTATGTTATCATAATACTCTTTGGATTCCCTCCATAATGCATTTGGAGAGAAATATGTAACTATTTGTATAGTTAGTCATTAAAATTCTGTTCTCTGTCCCCTATGGGGGTTAGGAGGTATTCCGTTTTGGTATATCTATGTCCCTAGTGTTTTAATTCCAATGTTTCATAGACATTCAATACGTATTTGTTGTGTAAATCAATTGTTACTCCAATTACTCCAATATTACGTCTAAGGAGCTGAGGCACCAATGGTCTGAGAATCCGTAGATTCTCAGAAAGACTTTGGTGTTTGTTCCCATAGGAGACTGAAAGGGTGATGGTAGAAGACTGAACAGCATCATTTTCCATTTTGCATTTTAATTTTCTTAGTTAAATGTATGGTGGGGTTTTTTTTTTATTTGTTGTTTCTTGTTTTGTTTTACATAAATAAGTAACTCATCCGAGCAGATTTTCTTGTAAAATTATCCTTCTTCCTTTGAACATACAAATGAGTCTTTTCAAAATTCCCTTGCTTTTTTCTCTGCTGTGCTCTAACATCATTTATCATTCAGAGAAGGAAGCTATGGTATAAAAGATGCGGCGGGGGGGTGGGGGGGGTTCCACAAGACAAACTTAATCTTAACTAAATGGATGATGGGCTGGGTGACCTCAACATGGAAAGGTTTCAAATCTTCCTAGATCTGTTGTTCTACAAAGCTGCATAAGCAAAATTTTCCTGATGGAAACAGACACATATATACACAGTGATGTACGTGGTGTGACTTAATGTCACATGAAGTGATAAGAAAGATGTTGGAGATTTGTTGCAGGGACAACACACTACAGAAAAAAAAAAATGAGGGCTGTGATGTCAACAGACCTTGCACTTGATTCTTTCACTTTTAGCTGGGCCTCTAAAGTAGCCTATAATTAAAATTAAATGAAATGAATCATATAAATCACAGCATATATTAAGCTCTCAAAAATTTTAATCCCTTTATCTGTAAATATTAAAGAATGAAATCCATAGCAAGCTGTTATAGGTCTTAATTGAATAAATGTAAATAATAAATTGAATAAATGTTTAATTGGATAAATGTTCTGGTTATATCTTACTGTATTCTTATTCAGATGTTACCTTTGGAGGAAACTGAGTAAGGAGTCAATGGGA
>NW_022630995.1:114991191-115140798 GCF_010015895.1 Lontra canadensis
TCGAGCCCCGCATCAGGCTCTCTGCTCAGCGGGGAGCCTGCTTCCCTTCCTCTCTCTCTCTGCCTGCCTCTCTGCCTACTTGTGATCTCTCTCTGTCAAATAAATAAATAAAATCTTTAAAAAAAAATTCAATTATTCATTTGCCATTATGTTACAAATCTCATAAAGGAGTCATTCCACAAATGATGGAAGCCCATTGCAGTTAAGTGACTTGGACAACACATAGCTAGTTGTTGATAGAGCCAGCAAAACATGTTGTATCCTAGTCCTGGCTGGTTTTAGCACCCAAATCTAAGTAACTTTTGAAGAGGAGTCCTTGATATCTAGGCATTCTTTACTGCTCTTTACAACTCTGGGGTTGTTGTATTTCTATCTATAGCCTTTTATAAAAATGGCGATTTTTTTCTGAACAATCTTTGTAATTCTTAGTACTAATATAGAATTTTACAAAATGATTTTATTTTGTACTTTAAGAAAGCTTCTTTTAGCAAATAATCTTGAAATCCTGGAAACAAGCTTGAATAACTAACTTTAAGGATTTCTGGTGTCCATTTTCTGTTGCTGCTCTTAGAAAGAAATGCCTTTTAAAGGTCATAGGCATTGAGTTTTACTGTCTACAGGACAAGAATAATGATATAGCTACTAACATATCCATACTTTCATCTGTTGAAATATGATGAATGGGAGAAATTCAACATTTTCAAAAAGAACACATTAGCTGAACTAATTTTAACACTTAATTTGAAACATCATTCAGGGTTAAGAAGGGCTTTTTGTAATGTCTTAGAATAAGCCAGAAAGCCCACCTTCCCTCAAAGCCCTTACTTCTTTGGTTCTCTTTCTTTAATTTTGCCATTGTTTTTACTCATATTTGTTACATCTAGCTATAAACATCTCAGAAAAGCAATGTTTTACATTGCTTCCCAACAGAAGACTAGCTGAAATCAACAACCTGAGGTGATAAAACAGGTAATTAAATTTTGTTGAAAGAAACATTAAGCCATTATAAGGAAAGGATGGTCTTTATGGATCATTGTGATAGCAACCTAATGCAGAGGCACATCTGAGATAAAGGTAGAAGGTGGTAGGGGGCAGTAAATCAAAATCAGGAGAGAGATATTGAAAAGGCTTTAGAGAAGGACATCTTAGAAATACATTATTGTCATGTTTACAGTAAAATGAAAGTCTTCACAAATGTTAGATGTGAATCTTGTAAAAAACATACTAAAATTATTAAAATTAACATGGAAAGGGATGGGATGGTGAGGTACATGATATAAATGTTTTCTCACCAGAAATTGTGTGTATTAAAGGAGAACTGGATACATTTTTTTTTTGATGCCTCACAATTATATGCTCTGATGTTATGATGAATTCTCTTTTTTCCACTAACTGATTTAAGGTCCCAACTGAAATAATTTAGGTATACTCTTCACTACTACAAAAATAATCACTCACATTTATTTTCCATTATTTTGGCTGTGTATTGGAATAGCCCTGCATAAGTGGTTTTGTTATCCTGAACCCTCAAGAGAGGAATCAGTCTAACAGTATACATAACAGTCAGACTTGAAAAACTACATAGTAGTTCATACTACTGCTGTTTTGGTATAGCTATAATCAAGCCTCTGATTGAATTCTAGTTGAATTCACTGTCTTTAGTACTGTATCAGAAAATATGAAAACATTCTTTGACATTTTTTCTCAAGTATGTACAATTCCTTACATTGAATATTCCACATATAAATAAAACAATGTTCGAAGACAAGTGATGAATGATACTCATAATAATTTCTTAGCATATGTGGCAATGTATACTTAACATCATTTCCCTGATATGGAGGAAATCTCTATGATGGTGGAAAAATACTTAGGGCATTGCTTTCTCCACTACCTGGTTTCTATAAACTCTCTCTCTCTCTTTATTCTAATCATTAAAGGAATAAAATCCTAATGCTACACACACACACAAAAAAAGCAAAATATGATAGTCTTTTTAAATCTTTAACTCCATCTAAAGTTGACCATTTTATCATTATAAAAGTTTACTGGGTATCCTTAAGAGCCTATTTCCTTCTAGTTACAAATACCCACAGATATTACACACAAGCAAACACACGCACAAACACACACTATATCATACTACTCATATTGTTTTGTGACTTACTTTTTAGCTAATAGGCTATATGTTAGATTAATGTTTTTAAGATTATTTTACTTATTTGAGAGAGAGAGAGAGACAGAGAAAGAGAGAGAGAAAAAGAGAGAGAAAAGGAGCAAGGGGAGGGGCAGAGGGAGAAAAAGACTGCAATTATAAACATGTTTTATATCCATGCTAATACAGTAGTCTCTAGTTATATTTGGATATTAAGCACCTGAAATTTGGCTACCAAATTAGGGAATCAAATCCCAAATTTAATTTAATTTAAATTATTTTAAATTTAAAATGCCACATGTTAGTGTCTACATATTGAACAGTGCAGTTATACACAAAATGAGATCTGATTTGGTTTGTATTGTCCTGTTTACTCACAAAGTTGATCATCTTTCACACTTTTAAAGTGATTTGTCACTCTAAATTATTTATCTGATAATTTTGTATACTTTGCTATTTTCTATTGTGTTGTCTTCATCATGATTTATAAGTAACATTTCTATTGTATGCTTATTTCTATTGGATGTTCATTAACATTTAATCTACTATATAGACTAAATATTTTGTTCCAAGTTTTTACTTATTCACACATATTTTATATACTAGGTACTATCATGAATTATCCATTTTTTCCCAGTATAGTGTCTCACTGGTAAGGACTAGTATATATGAAAACTGTTGAGTTTTATGTATTTATTTTGTATCTTCTCACTTATCAATGAGTACTAATATTTGGCAATTTCATTACAATTTTTTACTCCTAACTTATTTTCTCTTTTTGCCTTTTTTTCTTACTTCTTCCCCTCTAGGAATCCCATTTTATTGATGTCTGTAGGCTTAATGCTGTCCCACATGTCTCTTTGTTTCTCTTTATTTTATTTCTTGTTTTTTAGATTAAATCATCCCAAAAGATCTACCTTAAATTCCACTCCTTTCTTTTGCTATTTCATATCTTTTGTTCAGTATCTCCAGTAAATTTTTCTTAATATTTTGCTTTTTAAGTGAAATATTTCTATTTAATTCTTTTTTAATGTTTCTATTTATTCTTTGTTTGAGATATAATTCTCATACTTTCCTGTAATTATTTATATATGCAAACCTTTTGTTCTTAGAATATTTATAAAGCTGATTAATAATCTTTTTCTACTAAGTTCTACATCTGGCCTTTCCTCAGGGGCAGTTTCTATTGACTAGTTTCTTCCCTGTGTACGGGGGATACTTTTGTGTGTGTGTGTGTGCCTTGTAATGCCTTATTGAAAAAACATACATTTAAAATAACTTTGGCAACTCTGGAAATCAAATGAAAATTAGATCCCTTCACTTTCCTGGGTTTGTTGCTATTGCTGCTTGTTACTGGTAGTTCTATTTGTATGGTTTTCCTCTTATTTGTGACTTTCCCAAACTAATTCAGTTGATCTGTGTCTGCTATATGCAGCCACTTAAGTACTTCTTTGGGTAGTTTAGTCATGAATTAATGATTAGACAGAGGTTTTCTCCAGTGTCTTGCACAACTAAGTCTCATAGTGAGGTGCTCTGTGTTTGTCTTGCACATCTTCAACACTCTAGCAGATAATTTACAACTCTGCTTTAACCTTCAATTATTGCTTAATGCATACTCTAGGTCAATCATAGATAAGAGAATTGGGCCATCTCAGCTGTTTCTTAGACAGATCACAGTCCTGTACATATATGTGGTCTTCTAAATTACCCAACTTTCCTAACACACAAAATCAAACACACAGAGTCAGACAGAGGAATATGTCCCAAATGAAAGAAAAGAACAAAACCACAGCAAGTGACCTAAGCAAAACAGATATAAGTAATATGTCTGACAAAGTATTTAAATAATTATACTTGAGAAAAGAGTGGAAGACATCAGCGAGACCTTTAACAAAGAGATATAAAAGAAACAGAGACAAAGAACACAATAATTGAAATTAAAGATACACTAGATGTAATAAATAGTTAGAAGAAGCAGAAGACTGAATCAGCAAACTGGAGGACAGCATAATGGAAAGAAATCAAGCTGAGCAGTTGACAGAAAAAAAAAGTATGCAAAGTGAGAATGGACTTCGGGAACTCATAGGTTCCATCAAGCATAATAATATTTGCATTTTAGGAATCTCAGAAGAATAAGAGAAGGAAAAAAGAGTCATAAAATTTATTTGAAGAAATAATAGCTGAAAACTTTCCTAATCTGGGTAAGAAAACAGATATCCAAATCCAGGAGGCACAGAAATACCCCAAAAAAATCAACCCAAGGAGGTTCACACCAAGACATGTAGTTAATAAAATGGCGAACAGTAGTGATAAAGAGAAAAGAACACAGTTATATATAAGGGAAGTCCCATAAGGATATCAGCAGATGTTCAGTATAAACTGAGCATATCTGAAAGGGATTGCACAATATATTCAAAGTGCTAATTGGGAAAAATCTGCAGCTAATAATATTCCATCCAGCAAGACTATCATTCAGTTTAGAAGGAGAAATAAAGAGTTTCTCAAACAAAAGCTAAAGGACTTCATGACCATGAAACCATCCCTGCAAGAACTGTTAAGGGGGACTCTGAGTAGAAAGGAAAGACTATAAGTAAGAGTAAGAAAAGTAGGAAACATGAAAGCGGTAAAAAAATAAGTATATCTGTAAAAATCAACCAATGGATTCACAAAATAAAGGTATGTAAAAGATGACATCATATACCTAAAATATTAGGAGAGAGGGGAGAAAAATGATTTCAAAGTTAAGTGACCATCAACTTAATACAGACTGTTATATGAAGAAGACATTATAGATGAACCTAATGGTAACCACAAATCAAAAACCAGTGATAGGTATGCAAAAAAATAAAGAGAAAGAAATCCAAGTTTATCACTAAAAAAAGCAAGCAAACTGTGGAAGAGAGCAAGAGAAGAAAGAATTGGAGAATTACAAAAGCTACCACAAAGCAAATACCAAAATTGCAGTAAATACATTCCTATCAATAATTACTTTGAATGTAAATGGACTAAACGCTCCAGTCAAAAGACAAAAGATGATAGAATGCACATGCACACACAAACACACACACACAAAAACAACAAAAACGAAAACAAAAAACAAGACCCCACTACATGCAGCCTACAAGAGAGTCAGAAAAAATAGACCTTAAAACAAAAATTGTAACAAGAGATAGAGGACACTATATAATCATAAGGGGACAATCCAACAATAAGATATATAATATATAATCCAACAATAAGATATATAATATATAATAATTTTAACTATTTATACATCTAACATGTGGGCACCCAAACAGATAAAACAGTTAATAATAAGGAACTAATTGGTAGTAATATAATAATAGTAGGGGACTTTAACACCCCACATACATCAATGGACAGATCATCCAAACCAAAAATCAGCAAGGAAACAGTGACCTTGAATGAAATACTGAATCAATGGATTTAACAGATACAGTCAGAATATTCTACCCTAAAACAGCATAATACACATTCTTTTCAAGTGCATAGGGAACATTTCCAGGATAAATCACATATTAGGTCATAAAACAAGTCTCAACAAATTTCTTAAAAACGCAAGTAGGTTTAAAGGGAACATACCTCAACATAACTAAGTCCTTAAACAAAAAATCTCCTGTTAACATCATCCTCAGTGGGATTATAAGCTTCATATGGTATTTCCACCTCAGGAAGCCATAATTTGAAATAACTATCAAAGATTGTTTTAGATGGGTACCTGGGAATATGGCTAGATAAATGCTGAGCTTTTCAGGTAGCTTCCCAATAATATGGGTAGGGATTTGAGGGGAGTTCCAATCCCCCACCTCCCCCTCCATTGACTTCTATGCCAGTGGTTTTCACAGCTACAGTGGCTGCAGTTGCAAGGCTGTTGGTTTTTAAGGCTATCCCAGAGCTGGCGAAAGGGAATGAGTATAAAGCATTTAAAACACCATAAAGTTCACAGTTTTACTGACACACAGATGCTTATAGCAGCTTTATGTTTAGTTTTGTAACCTGGAAACAACCCAAGGAGTTCTCCAATGGATAAAGTGGTCCATCCAGACAATAAAACACTATTCAGTGTTAAAGAAAGATAGGTAGGGAAAGATGAAAGGGAAAGAAAGAAAAGAGAGAAAGAGAGAAAGAATCTATCAAGCCATGAAAAGATATGGCGGTAACTTGAATGCATATTACAAGTTAAAGAAGTCAATCTGAAAAAGATACGTGTGGTGTGATTCTATATGACATGTTGGAAAAGGCACCACTATGAGACAGTAAAAGTGTCAGTGATTGCCAGACTTTGGGAAGAAGGAAGGATGAATGGGTCGACCACTGAGGATTTTTAGAGAAGTGAAAATATTCTGTATTATACTATAATGATATATACATCATATCATTGCACATTTGATCAAACCCCTAGAAGGTACAACCAAGAGGGAGCCCTGATGTAGATCAGGGATTTAGGGGGATAATAATGTGTCAACATAGGTTCATAAATTGTAACAAGTGTACCTCTCTGGTGGACATATTGATGATGGGGAGGCTATGCAAGTGAAGGCAAGGAGTACATGGGAACTTTCTGCATTCTCAATTTTGTTCTAAATCTAAAACTGCTAAAAAATATAGTCTTATGTACAAAAAATGATTAATGGCTAAAATAGATATTTTATTTTGATGAAATACAAAATAATATGGCATTTGTGTTACAAACAACATGCTTTTGAAATATAAAGATGTAAAGGGAGAAATAAAGCCACAATGGTCCAAGCTTACCATACCACTCTCAAAAATAATTATGAATAGACTAACATTATACGGTGTTAGAGTATAATATTATAATACAGCTAGGTTTCAGAAATCTTTACATCTGACAAAAATGTAATTTACATTCTTTTTAAAGTCTTATAGAACAATTACAAAAATCTCTTCAGCTACAAAGAAAATCTCAAAAATTCTCCTAAGTAGAATTTCAATGCATTTCATTTTCCGAGTACAATAAGACTCCAATTTAATGGGAAAAAGATAGACAAAGTAGTAAAACAAACCCACCTAGTTTGAAATAAACACTCTTCTAAATAACTTTTAGGCTAAGGAGAAAATCAGAGCTGAAAACAAAAATTTTTAAAGCTATGACATTTTATCTTTTCAAATAGCTACTATTCTTTTTTGGATACATTAATTTTTTGGCATTTTCTGAGGATACAAATTTCAAACAAAAATTTTTCTTTTCAGAGCTCCTCTTTCTTAAAAGCAGATTTTGACAGCATAAAATATTATAGCATGTATAATCACATTTCACAGAGGCAACTCTTTTTTCCACTTCTATTTTGTGCTATTCAGGTGGTTATCTCCTTAACTCTGAATAAACTAATTATATCTCTATTTTGTGGATTAACAATTTCAGATTTTGTCTATTGTTTCCTCCCTTTGAAAGATCAGGATTTGCTCACATTCCTCATCCTGTCTTTTTGCCTTTGTCATTTTTATACTAGATATTTTACACTAGATATTTTTAACTCCTCTGTGGTTACCTTAGTAATTTTAAATAATATTCTTAAGCTTATCTTTCTTTTGGCAAAAAATGACTTAGACAAGGATCTGAGCTACCCACTGTGTAATGGGATGATATTATTGATCCCACCATTTAATTTTCTTCTCATCTCCAACTTCCATGTAGGTACTTTCATTATCATGTCAAAAGGATGACATTACTTAGTGTTATTAGTGTGCTTAGTCATAAGTTTGATCAAAGTATTCAAAAGCAACAAACCATAGTTTCATTATTATGTCTATTTATGTACTATTCACTCCTGAATCAAGTAGTGTACTAGAATCCACCCTTTCTTCTCAATAGGCATAATGCAATGACCCCTATAACTCTGAAAACATCAAGTTCAAATAGATTCTTACTCTTCCATTCCTTTGACAACTCATTTTACTTTGTTTAATATTAAGATCACTTTTTGTTCAGCTTTTGATTTTTCCTGGCATTTCTTAATTATCTTTTTTTATTATTAACATATAATGTACTATTTGTTTCAGGGGTGCAGGTCTGTGATTCATTACCAGCATTTTAAAGATTCTTGACTCAAAGTTATAATCCAGTTGTGTTTCTCTTTCGGGTAATTGATTTTTTGTGTGAATTTTTGGTGATCATTTCTTTTACTTCCTTATAAAGGAAGAACTAATTTGATTAATATTGGTGCAGGCACAGAGTTTTATGTATATATGTTTTTTAAGGGTCTTTTTTCTTAAAAGACAAAAAAATTACAATCTGCATAAAGAAAACTTGTGAATTTTTAGGCTTTATTTTGGAACACTCAGGAGTAATCAAGCCAGTACACTGGCCCTCATCCCTGCAAAAAAAAAAAAAAAAAAAAAAAAGATTGTATTTGTTTCTGCCATCTTGGGAACTACTGATTGGAGACCACTTCAAATTAAATTTTGATTTGAACTTTTTTGAGCCCCACAGGTTGTGAAATTCAAAACTCTACTGGAAAGTGTGGCTTCCACTTCTGCTGAAATCTCTGTATTGGCTGCCTTCTGATTGCTCCACTCAACTTTTTACCTTTGTGTGTCATTTAAGCGTGACTTTAAAAAGCTTAATTATGTTGTCTTTGAGAGAGGAATTTATCTAATCAATGTGTTAAAAATTTTTACTGCCATCTTGTTATATTTTCTATCATTCATGTTTTGAATATTTTTTAAAAATTTTTAAATTTTTTAATAAACATATAATGCATTATAAGCCCCAGGAGTACAGGTTTGTGAATCGCCAGGTTTACACACTTCACAGCACTCACCATAGCACGTACCCTCCCCAGTGTCCATAACCCCACCCCCGTCTCCCTACCATGTTTGGAATATTTTTAAAAAGTTTTTCTGTATTTAACTTTGTTACATCTTTCTAATAAGTTGCAAATTCTGTACTTTGTTTCTATTATTCTATTAGTTATCCTTAAATTTGAAACAAAATATTTCAATTCATTTTTCCATCAACGTCTAGGATTATTTGAATTTCTATAAATTATTAAAATTGCATACTACATTGTGGATCATCTGTTTTATGAATTCTCTTTTAAGAATTATGTTACATTTTGGAGGGTCAGCCTCAGTAATTATTTAATTAAGTGAACATTTTTTCTGGCTTTTTTGTTCATCCCTATTTCTTGCATCCAAAATTTTCTTCTTCCTTGATTATAGTTATCTATTTCTGATAACATGTTCTCTAACAAGTGTATGGCTACCATCACTAGCTGAATAATGGCTAGAAAAACACAACCATGCTAAAGTCTTCCTTAAAATTCAGGACTATAAACCACACGTGGGCTCTTAATGCTGGTCTATTATCATACTAGATTTCGCTATTCTATTCATTCCCCTGTTCCTCTAGATTAAGGCTACCCAAACGAAGCAGCCACTATTCACATGTAGGTATTTCAATTTAAATTTAAATTAACTAAAATTAAAGAAAAAATATCTTGTTCCCAGCTGAATTGGCCACATTTCAAGTGCCCAATTACCATGTGATGATAGTGGCCACACAGCTAAAATGAATGATGCCCCCTCAACATTATGCCCACACCCTAATCCTCAAAACCTGTGACTATGCTACTCTACAAGGCAAATGTAATTTTGCAGTTGTGATCAAGTTGATATTGAGTTAGGGATATTATCCTGCATTATCCTGGTAGGCTCAATATAATCAGAAGGATCCTTAAAAGTGGAATCAGGCAGCCGAAGAAAAGATCAGAGTAATGAGAATGTGAGAAGGAATCAACAAGCCTCACTGGCTTAGATATTTCAGGAAGGGAGCAGAGCCAAAGAATGCAGGTGATCTCTGCAAGCTAGGACAGGTTTATTCTCCATGAAAGCCTCCAGGAAGGAATTTAATCTGCCCACACCTTGATTTTAGACAACGAGACTGTGCTGGACTTCTAACCTACCAAACTGCAAGATACTAAATTTGTGTTGTTTAAGCCACCAAATTTGTGATAAGTTATTATGGTAGAATTACAAAACTAACACAGCTTCTATGTATGAAAGCGCAGGCATAAAACATTTCCACCATTGCAGGAAGCTGTTTTGGACAGCACTGATTTACATAATTTTAAATAATTGAAGTTTACTAAACAGAGCTTTCATTTACTTTTTGAAGTCTTCTCTTTTTTGTATATGCTCATTTGGGGGGGATGATCTTCTCTAGTCTCATAACTTTGAATGGCTATTTAAAAAATGTTATCCAAATTTATACCCCCAATTTGGACCCCTCTTCTGAATTTCCAATGCAAACACATACATGCACACACACACACACACACACACAAGCAGCTTGAAATTTTGACATCTCCAAATGAGATGTGTAATAGACAGCTCAGACATAGCATGCCCAAAATTGAATTCCTCCATTGTACTCTTCCTTTACTTACATCTTTCTCATTTCATTATTGAATATTACACTATTTTTAACTTGTCAGGCAAAACAGGAGTCATTTTTGGCTCCTCATTTCTCTTACAACATTCGTAGTGTATGAGTCTATCAGAAATCTTGTTCACTCTACCTACAAAATATATCTTGAATCTAATGACTTTATCAGTTCCATTGCTACCACACTGTTCCAAGCCACTATGATCTTTAGTTTTGAGTATTGTAATAGTCCACTCTATTAGTTATGGTCCATTGGAATAACAGAACCTGTTTTGGGGTATTAATAGAAGCCAATTAGTTAGAAAAATGTTAGAATATCTGAAAGAACAAACAGAAGTGTCTAAATAATCCAGACAATTATGATAGACAACTGCTACCCTACCCATAAAGTTAATTTTAACAGAACCCAAGATCCAAGATTACTCAAACAAAGCGGCTACCCTGCCCAGCAGGAACTAGAGATGGTGCATGTGCATGGGTAGAGATACAACCCAGAGCTAATAAAAAGAGGGAGCAATACCCTGGTTTTCCTTTCTTTCTGCCTTTAACTTCATGACAGTGCTTCTCTTTGATCAAATTCCGATTTGAAACCTATTAGCAAAGAGACCTGGGAAATATACGCTTCAAAGATTAGACCTCTAATATATAAATCTGATCAGAGGAAAGGCAAGAAACGGATATGGAAGAAAAGAGTGTAATTCCTAATTCATCCCCCAGCTTCTATTATGTACCTGTCTATCTACTACTACTCTCCAACACACACCTTCTTTTCCCACAGAGCAGGCAAAGTGATCCTATTACAAATAAAAACAAATCATTTCAATCTTCTGCTCACAACTCTGTAATTGGGTTCCCTCTCAGAGCAAAAGTCAAACTCATTACAGCAGTCTACAGCTTCTTTATGGTCTGCCCTCAGCCCTGCCTTTTGCCTCTTTGACCTAATCTCCTTTTCCCCCCTAACTCATATTTCTCCAGCCACAGGGATGAGCATGCCGTTCCTAGAGGGCACCAAGCCCACCTAACTCAACCTTTCTGACAGCTCGGATTCTCTTCCCCTGATAGCCTCACGTGCCTCAAAATGTCACGTTTTCAGGCTGAAGAATGATCCTTGGTTATTACAGCAATGCATTGAGAACAGTTAACAGCTACTGCATTGTAAAAGAATGGACCTGAAAGGTCTGTATAGTGCCCACTGCTTTTACTGTTAATTTAATGTTGATGCTGTTGATTCCTTTATTACATTAAACTATGCTAAGTTAACTCATCTTTGTTGTCTTCTTCTATGATTTGATATCTAATAAAAAAACATTACATTATTATCAAGGTAATTGTAAAAAGAATTGAACAGACATGAAAATTCAAATGACACCTCAGACGATTTTTGTTGTTGATGTTCAATACAGTTCATTTCATGGTTCAATTCAGCACAGTATCTTACTTGAACAAAATAATAATAGAAGAGAATGCAGTAGACTAAAGCAATAATTTCATTATTATACCAAAAACAAGTGCTATCTGAATGAATCATAATCTTGACAGATTTTCAACATGAAGAAGCTAATCTAGTAGAACAGTCTTGTCTGAAGGTCTTTCTCATCTTTTTCTCTTATTTCAAGGAAATTTTTGTTAAATGCTGACTGAAGCAAAGAGTTGCATGCTGCTATATTTTAGAAATATTTTGGGGTGCCTGGGTGGCTCAGTAGGTTAAGCCTCTGCCTTCGACTCAGGTCATGATCTCAGGGTCCTGGGATCAAACCCCGAATCCCTCTCTCTGCTCAGCAGGGAGCCTGTTCCCTCTTCCCCCTCCCTGCCTGCTGCTCTGTCTACTTGGGATCTCTCTCTCTCTCTGTGTGTGTGTCAAATAAACAAATAAATAAATAAATAATCTTAAAAAAAAAAAGAAATATTTCTTCTTTTCCCTCAATAAAACAGAAACAACAAAACAACGTGATTTAGAAGTACAATCTGCTGACAAAGTAGAAATCAACATGTAGACACTTCTCTGCCTCATTTCTGCCCCATATCACGTAAGTAATCTCTTACCTGAATGCGGTATTAGCTAAGTTGCTGCCCTCAACTGAAATCAGTTTTTCCAGGGTTGTTCTGCAGTCAATCTTCCTGGCCAATGGCAAAGCATGGTAGTTTGCAAGAACGACCACAGTCTGGAGTGTGTATAGGTGCCTCAGTCCACTAAACATCTGCCTTCCCGCTCAGGTCATGATCTCAGGGTCCTCGAAGGGACCCAGGGGCTGGCTCTCTGCTCAGTGGGGAGTCTGCTTATTCCTCTCCCTTTGCTGCTCCCCTTGTCCTTGCTCACACACCCTCTCTCTCAATCAAATAAATAAATAAAATCTTAAAGGAAAAAAAAAGTGACCACAATCCTCGCTACTGTATCCATGCCCTTTTCAATGTGATTTTCAGCTCCTCTCCTCAAAAGGTGGAGGCTATTTTCTCATCTATATACCAGGCCTGACCTGTGAAGAGAATGTGATAGGAATGACAGTGTGCCATGTCCAAGCTTACATCTCCTGAGGCCTTGCACATAACAGTATCTTTCAGAATTCTGCCACGACCATGCGTACAAGACCAGGCTACCTGGCTGAAGGTGAGAAATGCCCACATGAAGATAGAAGCTGTCCCTGCTGAGGCAATCATGGACAACCAGCCCCCAACCAACCCAGCAGCAGACCGTTCCCACATAATTAGCCGAGAAAAGCCATGCAGCTGATCACAGCCCAAATTGCCAATTGGAAGGTATGTGAGCTAAATGAATAGTTGTTGCTTTAAGCCACTGTGTTTGGGGATTGATTGGTACATGGCAACTGTTAGGCAGTGTCTTTGTTTTCCTGGCAAATGAACGGGGAAAAAAAAAGCTCCTGACTTCATCTTGAATTACGGGTTGGTTTTTAACTGGAAGAAGCAGAAATTTCCTTTTAGGTGTCACAAATTAGATAAACGAACTAACTTGTTTATTGCCCCACAGCATCTCTTCACGGGACCACAATTCTAGATGCAGGTGGCTGGGACAGAAGCACCAAGTGGCCGTGCAGGGAGTCCATCCGCGTAGAGCAGAGTCGCTGTCAGAGCAGAACCAGCACTGCCAAAGCTGCTCAGGCCGCCAGTAGAACTCCAAATTTAATCACTGTCACACAAATGTATTGCTTTGATTTCTAACTTTCGCTTGATTGAATCACCTTTTCTGTGAAAAAGGAGGTTGAAATCCTTCATACACAATTGAAGAAAGAATTCAAACTGAAGAAAGAATTCATAAATCAAATACTAAAGCCAGGATTCATCTATTTTGGCAATAGTGAGAAGGGAGAGAAGTCACTTCAACACAGTCCTCAGACCGGAATATGATTGTTGCTGTGGCTATAAATTTGGGAGGGATAGGAGATACCCTCCTGATACACTCTGGGGGAAAAAAAAAGGGGGATTGTGTGAATTTAAACCTCAGAAGGAAGAGCCAGTATAAATGATACCAAAATAATGAAGTAAGATATGAAAAACAGAATTAACAGTCCTCATCTAAAAGAATTTCTGTGTAGGAAAAATTTTTTGTTGTGTACTTCCTTTGCCTTAGTAAGTGCCCACAGACCCATCACTTGACATCTTCCCCCAGGCCCTTTTCTGTTTCTTTCCATTTTATCATTAGATTTTCATGTTAAGTGCTGATTTTTTTTTTTCTTAAGGAGAGCCTTCTAACCTTTTAAAATTAATTTCTGATAGTGAAACTATTTCTCTGATTATAATTCCATTTGAACAAACCAGCTAAATCAGGTTCTTTTAAAAAGCTTCAAGAAAGCTCCACCCACTGACAGCCACTTATGTATTATTGGTCAGGACTGTGTCACCTGAACATTCATAACTTAAAAAACAATTGACTTTCTCTAATACAGTAATAGAAATCCATTCTGTAATATAAAAATAATAAATTTGATTGTTAAACTATAGGAAAATAAAATAAACAGATACATACATACGTGTGTGTGTGTACACGTGTATGTTTATACCATTCCCCATGATTGATGACAATTGCCTCAGCTTAGGTCTCATCATGGGCTGTTAGTCTTGCTCCTTTATAGATCACTTTTATATTAATGTGTAAAGTGAAAAATTTTTTTCATAAAAACGTATCATCTCACATATGTCAATTATGCTAAATTGGACCCTTGTCTTTTAAATTAATGTAGTTTAAAATAAAAATTAAAACCAAAGAATGAAACTAAGAATCTTAGAAGTCATTTGGTGAAATCATACCAATCAGTCAGGATGAAAGTCTGAGATCAGGCTGCCAGCAGGGTTGAGTTCTGATGATGGCCCTCTTCTGGTTGCAGACTACTGACTTGTCATTTTATTTCACATAAAGAAAGTGGAGAGCCTGATCAACCTCCTGAGTCTCTTATAAGGGCACTAATCTCACTAAGGAGGGTTTCACTTCTTGGTCCCATTCCTTCTGAAAGGCCCCACCTCCTAATGCCATCACCCTGGGGGTTAGGATTTTAACATAGACATTAGAGGAGAGACACAAACCTTCTGTCCATAACACAATCCATGATGTTTCTTTGAATCCCTCTATCATTTATTCATCAACTCTTATATGGTTTTCATCCTTGTCCTTGTTTTAATGGCTCTACTCAGTTTCCATGCCTTCTTTGCTTGGAATTTAAAATTGTTTCACAATTATTATAGTTCACGTCTTCTGTCAGAATCTGTGAAACTGTGGCAGAATAACTTATTAGCCTTCAAGAAAGGTTAAGTTATATACACTTTACAGTTCTTAACACAGAAATTAGAAAGTGGTTGCCTTGGGAGGGAAAAACATTTAACTGGAAAGGAGCACAAGGTAAATTTCTGTGTGAAAGAAATGTCCTATTTCTTACTTTGGCCAGTGTACACAAGTGCCAAAAGTGAACACTTAAAAATTGTGCATTTACTGTATGTAAGCTATAAACTTTAATCAATTATAAAAAAATAAAACAAAATTTAAAAATATAAATAAATAGGGATGCCTGGGTGACTCAATTAGTTGGACATCTGCCTTCAGCTCAGGTCATAATCTCAGGGTCCTGTGAGTCCCACATTGGGCTCCTTGCCCAGCAGGGAGTCTGCTTCTCCCTCTGCCTGCCACGTTTGTGTTCTCTCTCTCTGTCTCTCTGTATTTGTGTTCTCTCTGTCTCTCTGACAAATGGATAAAATCTTTAAAAATAAATAAATAGATAGATAGATAGATAGAAAGATAAGGGCACAGGGGGTGCTCAGTAAGTTGACCATTCAATTCTTGGTTTCATCTCAGGTCATGATCTCAGGGTACTGGGATCAAGCCCACATAGGGCTCCTCACTCAGCAGGAAGTCTGCTTGAGATTATCTCTCTCCCTCTCCCTTTACCCTTCCTTCCTGCTCACTCTCTTTCTCTTTCTCTCTCTCTCTCTCTCAAATATATAAAAAAATCTTTTAAAAAATATATAAATAATTATGGGCACTGGGGTGGCTCAGTGGGCTAAGCCTCTGCCTTCGGCTCATGTCATGATCTCAGGGTCCTAGGATCAAGCCCTGCATTGAGCTCTCTGCTCAGCAGGGAGCCTGTGTCCCCCTCTCTCTCTGCCTGCCTCCTTTCTGCCTACTTGTGATTTCTCTCTGTGTCAAATAAATAAAATCTTTTAAAAAATGAATAAAATAAAAAATAAAATATATAAATAAATAAATTTAAAAGTTTATAATTTATAAATTTATTTCAAAATTTTATTTAATCAATTTTTCAAAGTTCCTAAAAATGCTGTACTAAATAGCATTAGACCAATTCTTTTTCTGAGAGTTTTAAAATTTATTTGGAATATTGTCACAATTGACATACATAATTTTAAGTGGTAAAAATTAAATATTTATGAGTAGTTAGAATGCAGCAATTGCCAAATTAATTAAATGACAGTTCACAGGAAGAAGAATATCAGTTTGATATAAGAGGTTTAACTGGTCAATAACTCTTGATAAGCTTTAATGTTTATTGTTCAGGTTTTGTGAAATGTCTGAAACTATAACCAGGAGAGATTCAGTGAAGACTCTCAAGATGTGGCTACTGAGGGAAACCTAGAAAAGACATCAGCAGAATTTTATAGAGAAGAACAGTAAGGCTGCTTGCAAAAGTCCAAATATCCAAAATATATCAAAGGCAAATTGAAATCTAATAATTTATTTTTGAAAAAAATAGTGACACATTCACATTGTAAAAAACAGAAAAACATATTTTAAAGGAAATATGTTGACTTTCAGTTTCCAGTCCAGGCAGGAAGCTTAGAAGTTGCTACTCTGTCCTAACAACACTCCTTAATTTTTTACCTAATAAGTATAAAAAGCTGAACAAACTGAAAAATCAACAACTTTTCTTAGATCTGTAAGAGAAGTGAGAACACGGGTAAACCATTTCCCCAAAATTGGAAAGGTTGACAAAGACCAGAGAATCACAGCTTACTGGAAAAGACACATGAGCAGCAACCTCTGCTCTGTGGGAACTAGTACCAAGATAAGGAAACCTAAACTGTAATTGATAAATTGCTGGAGTCTCAGTGTGGACAAGTCTGAGAGAGAAAATCTCTAAGGAGACCCAGTCACTGGGGGAGTGAGAAGGTGAAAAGAGAGAGGAGAAAATGGCCCCACATACCTGTGAATTTTTACCTCCTGGAAACTCCATCAATTTCTCACAATGAATATCAGAGAAAAATCTCCTCATGCTTCCACCAGGGAGAAGGAAAAAGGAACCAATTTGAAATATGTCAAAGCATTCTTTTCTTTTTAAGATGGTCTACCCTTAGGAGACACTATTTAACTAGAGCTTAAGCTGCCAGGATTTTATCAGAGCTTAATAAAATAATAAAAAACATAATGAAACACCCATTTCCAACTCACTCTAGACAACCTAACTCACCTAAAGAGTAGTGGACTGATAAGCCTGTTTTAAGTTCATGATTCAGAAGAATTAAAAGATTGAGACCTAATCATAAGACTATAGGATGCTTCCTGTCCCCCAACATCTTATTACTGCATTAATAAAGGCCTTTTTATAGCAGTTTGTTTAATCTGGTATATTATGGTTGGTATCAAGAAAAAAAAATTATTTAAAAAAATATTAGAAGGAAAAAAAGCAGGTGGAAGAGAGAGAGCAAACATCAGAAGTACTCAAACAAAGCAGGTTGGATGGAATTACCAGACTGGGAATTAAAACAACTACAATTATTATGCTAAGGACTGTAATAGATGAAGTAGACAGCATGAAAGAACAGATAACAATGTAATCAGGGAGATGAAAATGTTAAGAGCCAATAAAAAATGCTAGAGATCAAAAACACTATATCAAAAATGAAGAATGCCTTTGATGGGTTTCTTGATAGAATTGGACATAGCCCAGGAAAGAATCTCTGACCTCAATCATATCTCAATAGACACCTCCAAAATAGAAAAGCAAAGAGAAAAAAATACTGGAAAAAAATACCACCAGAATATCCAAGAACCTTAGGACAACTACAAAAGGTGTAATATATATGTAATAGAAATATCAGAAAGAGAAGAAAAAGGAACAGAAGAATTATTTGAAACAATGATTACTAAGTATTTGCCCCAATTAATGTCAGATACAAAACCACAGATTCCAGAAGTTTAGAGAACATCAAGCAGGATAAATGTTCAAAAAGTTATAGTTAGTCATATCATTTCAACCTTCAGAAAATTAAAGATAAAGGAAGCATCCTGAAAGATACCAGAAGAAAAACATCTTAACTGTAAGGGAACAAAGATAAGAATAACATTGGATGTCTCGGAAACTATGCAAGCAGGAAGAGAGTAGAGTAAACATTTAAAGTGTTGAGAGGAAAAAAAACTACTAATCTAGAATTCTGCACCCTGAAAAATTATTCTTCAAAAGTAAAGGAGAAATAAAGACTTTCTCAGACAAACAAAGATTGAGAGAATTTGTTGGTGGGAAACATGCTTTGCAAGAAATGGTAGAATTCTTTTTTTTTAAGATTTTATTTATTTGAGCAAGAGAGAGAGCACAAGTGGGAAGAGAGGCAGAGGGAGAGGAAGAAGCAGGCTTCCTGCTCTTCTGGGAGCCTGATGTGGGGCTCTATCCCAGGACCCAGGGATCATGACCTGAACTAATGCATTTGCTTAGTCAACTGAGCCACCCAGGGACCCCAAATAAGTTCTTAGAAAGAAACAAAATGCTATAGGTAGAACCTTGGAACTACAAAAAGAAAGGAGGAGAATTGAAGTGAAGTTAAAATAAAACCTTTTCTTTTTCTTTTTCTTAATTGATCTAACAGATAAGAGTTTCTTCAAAATAATAATAGCAACAATGTATTTATTATGTATGCATATGTATATATATGTGTGTGTGGGGGGGGGTGCATGTGTGTGCATGCATATCCTTATTTATATTTATATAGAAGTTAAGTTAATGATGTCAATGAAATGTGAGAGTGGAAGGAAGAATTAGGATTATTTTGTTATCATAAGGCACCTGCATCTCCCATGAAGTGTAATTTGAGGTGGACTTAGATTAATAATAAATGTATATTTCAAATTCTAGAGTAACCACTAGAAAAAGTTAGAAAAACAAGTACAACTGGTATGCTAAGAAAGGAGAGAAAATGGAATCATATAAAATGTTCAATTAAAACCACAGAGGCAGAAAAAAATGAAAGACCAAAATAGAGAAAAGGACAGGAACAACAAAGGAAAAGGTAATAAATATAGTAGATATTAATTCAGTTATATCAGTAATCATGTTGAATGTCAATTGTCTAAATGCACCAATTAAAAGACTGTGATTGTTAGATTAGATCAAAACAACAATAAAAACAATAAGAAAACTAGACCCAACTATATATTGTCTATAAGAAACACTTTAAATATAAATACATGTTTAAATTAAAGGTAAATAGATGAAATACAATGCTAACATTTCATTGAAGGAAAGTAGGAGTAACTATATTCATTTCAGCCAGGACAGATTCTAGAACAAGGAAAGTTACAGGGATAAGGGGGACACTGCATAATAATAAAGAGGCTAATCCTACAAAAACATTACAATCCTTAACAAGTCTGTGACTAACAGCAAAGAATCAAAACATATAAAACAAAAACTAAAACTAAAACACGAATTGCAATAAGAAATATATGAACCCACTATTATAGTTGAAGCATTCAATGCCTTTCTATCCAAAATAGATCCAGTAGATAGGAAATTAGTAACAGAATAGTTGAACTCAATAAAACCACGAGTGAACTTAATATATTAGACATCTATGGATTGTTTCATTCAACAAAAGCAGAATATACATTCTTCTTAAACTCACATGGAACATTCATTAAAATAAACCAGATTCTGGCTGATAAAACACAACTTAATTAGTTTAAAACTGTTGTAATCAGATAATGTCTGCTCTCAGACCACAATGGAATTAAACAAGAAAACAATAACAGAAAGATAGCTGGAAAATCCCTAAATACTTAGAGATTAAATAACACACTTCTAAATGCAGCATGTGCCCAAGAGAACTATCAAGAGAAATTAAAAATTATTTTGAATTAAATTAAAACAAAACACAACTTATCAAAATGTGTGAAATGCAACTAAGCAGTGTTTTAAAAGAAAATTGTAGCATTGAAAGCATATCTTAGAAAAGAAAAACAAGTAAAATTAATTATGTAAGCTTTCACCTTAGAAAATGAGAAAAAGAAGAGCAAATTAAATTCAACATAAATAGAAGGAAAGAAATAACAAAAATTACAGCAGAAATCAATGAAATTTAAAATAAGAAATCAATAGAGAAAATCAGTAAAACCAGAATCTGGTTCTTTGAAAACATCAGTAAAATTGATAGGCTTCTATTTGGGCTAACTAAGGAAAAAAAGAGAGAAAAAACACAAATTAGTAGTATCAGAAAGGAAAGAGGGAATATCACTACAGATCCCATAGACATTAAAAGGATAATAACAGAATACCAAGAACAACTCTATGCCCACAGATATGATAACCTAAATGAAATGGGCCAGTTCCTTGAAAGAAACAATCTGCCAGTACCCACATAATAAGAAATAAACAATATGAATAGGCCTGTATCTATTAAAGAAATTCATTTAATCATTATTAACCGTCCAAAACAGAAAGCAACACGTCCAGATAGGTTCATTGGCATATTCTAACAAACATTTAAGGAAGAAATTTTATCGATTCTCCATAACCTTTTTCAGAAGATAGAAGATAAAAGAATACATCCTAGCTCATTCAATAAGGCTGGCTTAACCCTTATACCAAATCCAGGCAAAGATATCATAAGAAAAGGAAACTACAGACCAGTACCTTTCATGAACATAGACACAAAACTCCACAAAATATTAGCAAATTGGATCCAGTAATGTATAAAGAGCTTAGACACCATGTCCACGGACCATTTATTCCATGCATATAAGGCTGGTTCAATATTTGAAAATCAATTAATGTAATCCATTTTATTAACAGGCTAAAGAAGAAAAGTCACATGATCATATCAATAGATACACAAAAAAGATTTGACAAAATCTAAAACCAATTCATGATGAAAACCCTCAGTAAACTAAGAATATAAGGAAATGTCCTCAATTTAATATCTGCCAGGAAAAAAAAAATCTTAATGGTGAGAAATTTGAAACTTACCCGCAAAGATCAGGAAAAATGTAGAGATGTTCTCTCTCATAACTCCTTTTCAACATCTTTCTGAATGTCCTGGCTAGTACAATAAGACAAGAAAAGGATATAAAAGGTATACAGATTAGGAAGGGAAAAAAAATAGAAAGAAAACTGTCATTGCAGATGACATGATCATTTATGTGGAAAACTGGAAAGAATTTACAAATACACAAACATACCATTCTATACACCACCAAGAAACAAGTGAAATTTTAAATTTAAAACAATACCATGTATATTAGCACCAAAAAAATGAAATACTTAGGTATAAATCTAACAAATTATGTGTATGATCTGTATGAGGAAAATACTACAAAACTGATGAGAATCAAAGAACTAAATAAATGTAGAGATGTTTTGTGTTCAAGGATAAGGAGAATCAATACTGTCAATATGTCAGTTCTTCCTAATCTGATATGTAGATTCAACTCTTTCCCAATTCAATTCCTAGCATGTTATTTTGTAGATATTAACAAACTGATTCTAAAGTTCATATGGAGAGGCAGAAAGTACTGAAGGTGAACAACTTTGGAGAACTGATATCACAAGACTTCAAGAATTACTATACAGTTACATTAGTCAAGACTGTGAGGTATAGGCAAAAGAATAGACAAATAAATCAATGGAGCAGAACAGAGAGTCTAGAAGTGGTACTACATAATATAGTGGGACTACATAAATACAGTCAACTGATCTTTGACAAAGGAGCAAAGGTTATACAATGAAGTAAAAATCTTTTCAACAAGTGGTACTGGAACAACTGGACATCCACATTCAGAAAAAGAATGAGGAAAAGGAAGAGATAGAGTAGGAGAAAGAGAAGAATGAAAAGAATCATCTTGACATAGAATTTACACTCTTCACAAAAAAATTAACTCAAAACATAGCTCTAAATATAAAACACAAAACTATGAAACTCCTAGAAGATAACAGGAAAAAATGTAGATAACTTTGAGTTTGACAATGACTTTACATACAATGCTAAAGGCATGATCCATTAAAGAATCAATAAGCTGTCTTTGAAAGACAGTTAAGAGAACAAAAAGATAAGCCACAGATTGGGAGAAAATATTTGTGAAAAAGCATCTGATAAAATATAATATATAAAAAGCTCTTAAAACTCAACAGTAACAAAACAAATAACCTAATTTAAAAATGGGTCAAAAACAGCAACAGACACCTCACTAGAGAAAATATACAGATAACAAATAAGCATCCAAAAAGATACTTTACATCATATGTCATCAGGGAAATTCAAGTTAAAACAACAGATACCACTACACAACTATTAGAATGGCCAAAATTGTGAATCCTGACACACCAAATACCATCAAGAATGTGAAGCAACAGGAACTTTCATTCATTGTTGGTGGGAATGCAAAATGTTACAGCCATTTTGGAGGACAGTTTGGTAGTTTGTTAGAAAACTAAACGTACATTTACCATCTGATCTAGCAACTGCCCTCCTTGGTATTTACCAAAGGAGACGAAAATGTGTCCACACAAAAACCTACATATGGATATTTTTGGCAACCTTAAGTTGCTAAAACTTGGAAGCAACCAAGATGCTCTTCAGTAGATGAATGGATAAATAAACCCTGGTACATCCAGACAATGGAATATTATTTAGTGCTTAAAAAGAAATGAGCTATCAAGTCATGAAAAGACATGGAGAAATCTTATATGCATATTCCTAAGTGAAAAAAACCAACCTGAAAAGGCCAGGTGCTGTATGATTCCATCTATGTGATTTCTAGAAAAGCCAAAACTATGGAGAGAATAAAAATATCAGTGGTTGCCTGGGATGGAGGGGGAAGGAGAAACGAATGGGAAGAATACAGAAGATTTTTAGGAAAGTGAAAATACTCATGATACTGTAATGGTGGCTATATGTCATTATGGATTTGTCCAAAGCCATAGAATGTATAACACCAAAAGTGAACTCTATAAAACTGGACTTTGGGTGATTACGCTATTAATATAGCTTCATTGATTGTGACAAATGTAGCACTCTGGTGGGGAATTTTGATATTGGGAAAGGCTATGCATATGTAAAGGCATATAGAGCATACAGAGAATCTCTCTATCTTCTTCCCAGTTTTTCTGTGAACCTAAAACTGCCTTAAAAATTATGTCTATTAAAAAAATTATAGTTGAGCTACTAACTTCTTTGAATGAGATCAAGTCTAGATACATAGATAACATGCATAGGTAAAACAGGGCATTACAGAAGACTAAGACATTATCATAAAACCAAAGTTAGTGAAATCTGAAGAAATACATGAAAATGAAATGTGTAGGAAGGTAGAGGTGGGCTAGAGATTGGATGTTAAAAGGAGGAAAATATTAACTTTATTATAAGTATAATTTAAATTGTCCCAAACAAATTCTAAGATGGTATATTATAAAGGTAGTTAGAAGCATTTTGAAAATGGAGTGATTCCAAGAAACTAGTATATGTTCATTCCTTCAGTCAAAACATATCCACCAATTTGAGTTTCTCTTGGGTGGACTAATCCAAACCAGTGATTTTCTGGTTGTAGGTTCCAATCTATTTAAAAATTTATTTTTTTAATAAATGAAAACAGGAGAAAATACTGAAGTACTGGAGTGTACTTCATCTGATCGAAGAATTTGTTTTGTGAAGCTTATATTTTCATTTTATATATATGTATGTTTCCTGCTTCACAGTGTAAGATATATTTCTTCTTTTAAGTACAAGTTCAGAAATATTTGAAAGCTACTCTTCTCATCAAGTTTGTATAGTATTTGAATAGAAAACTTGACAGACTTGTGCTAGAGGAAGGTAGCTACTATAACTAATTTGTTCCACATATTAGCTTGGAATACAAATGGTTGTTTTTAATGTGTAAAAAACTAAATGTCACTAAATGTCTCTGACCCTCCAGCCAACAGTGATGTCTCTCTTAATCTCAGGAAACAAACTGAGGGTTGCTGGGGGGGTGGGCGGGGCGATAGGGTGGCTGGGTTATGGATATTGGGGAGGATATGTATTATGGTGAGTGCTGTGAATTGTGTAAGACTGATGATTCACAGACCTGTACCCCTGAAGCACATAATACATTATGTGTTAATTTAAAAAAATACTGACCTCATTCATCTTATCTACAATTCCCTGAAAATAACAAGATGCAGATTTATTTTATCCAAGATATCTGTCCTTATTGGCATCACCCTACTAACAACTACAGAAGGGAATTCCATGCTTGTTTCTGTTCTGTTTTCAAGGACGTGTGGTTTTGCTCTGGGGCAAGTGTAGCTGACCAGTCAGCCGCAGTGACTAAGGCATAAACTACTTTTGCTGGTTTGGCAGCTAGTTTCTCTGTTTAGGGTAAGGGTAAAAGTGCCTCCCCTCTCCAGAGTAAGCTATGGTCACTCCATGTCTCCCAAGCCCTGAGCTCTCTGTATTAGACCATGTCACAGGCACAGCGCTTTCAGTTCTCTTCTACAGACATCCATTTTCTTTATGCATATGGATGGAGATGGGGAGATTGGATGGTCTATGCCATCCACATGTTATGCTCAGAAACAACCCTTTCCTATTGTCTCAGGGAGGGAGTGCTGCTCTTCTAATGCCCAAAGAATCAATCTTACTGACGATTTGTGATGTTAGAAGTTAGATAAGACCTAAATCATGGGGTTCTTATCATAGGGAGAGGAGGAAGCAGGAAACATCCCAGAGACTCAGTGACAGTGTTGCTCGCTCTGGCTTGTCTTCAATGTCAGGACCACTTCACCCCCCCAACACTGAAACCATTCCTCCAGCCTCCAGAACCTGGTTCCATGGAAGGTCCCTTTCTCTGCTCCCCTCTTCCAGAAAAGCAAGTTCCACCACATTTCCAGTCATAGAATTTTTGGCAATTGGGACATATTCTTTTTTTTACACACTCATCTGAACTGTTTTGGATTGCTGAAGAGTTATATTTGCTATCTGGTCATAGAACTAGCTTTCTGCTAAGATATTTTAGAGGCAACGTATTTTTCTGAGTCTTTTCTCAATCTTGAAATTATACAGATTTGAGTTTGAACCCTATTACTTCAAAGCTCTGTATCTATATAACTTTGAGAAGCTTGCTTTGCTACTCTGAACTTCAGGTTAGGTTATTTCTGTTCAAATGCTAAAAACATAGCAGACATTCAGAAACTATGAATTTTTTTCATCTTCCATTTTGTCATTCAAAGGTAAACACATGGTAGAAGCTCACTAACTAATTGATTTGGCCTTATTTTATTAGAAGAAAACAAACTTTTCCCAATTAATAATTGATATTTATTGATACTACCTGTTATTGGGATATAATCATTTTGGTAGGAAGAATGTCAATCAGGGAATTATCTTTAAATGGTTACTAATGGTGAGGTCATTAAAGGTTAATTTGGGAATGGAAAAGGGAGACAGTTGAATAGAAATGTGTCATGTTTTATAAAAGTTTCAAAAAGAATGTGTATGCTTGGGGCACCTGGGTGACTCAGTGGGTTAAAGCCTCTGCCTTCGGCTCAGGTCAAGATCCCAGGGTCCTGGGATCAAGCCTGCATGGGACTCTCTGCTCAGCAGGGAGCCTCCTTCCCCCTCTCTCTCTGCCTGCCTCTCTGCCTACTTGTGATCTCTCTCTCTCTCTGTCAAATAAATAAATAAAATCTTAAAAAAAAAAAAAGAATGTGTATGCTTATGAAGAATAAAAAGGAATGTACTGTGCTTTGAAGAGTGACAGAAAGAAATTATTCCAATAAGAATGACAATTACTAAAAATATCAATCCTGGTTGTTATTGTTATAATTCTGCCTGATCCTCTGAAAATGTTTTTTATTCTTTTTTTTTAAACAGATGGCCATTTTAATTTACCGGCTGAGTTGTCACAGCTATCACCTTTCTGGATTTCCTCCCAAAAAACGAAAAGCTATTCCAAAAAAGCTATTTCTCTAAAGGAAAGCTATACAGTCTGTTGAATTATGTTCTCATGTCTCTCCTGAAAACTCTATAATGGAGGATCATATGGCTTCTCTCAACCTAAAGGTAAAGAGTGGTAAAATGAGTTATTGGCATGGTTTGCATCATGTATCTGATGGCAGTAGCTAGAGCTAGACTTATGCACAGATGAGGTATGCAGCTTTGTAGTAGTAATCCTCTGTATCAGAATAAGGGGTACATCTGGAGGGAATGTGTTTTCCCAATACTGCATAATGCAGATCAAAACAGGGTTAGTTCCCTTGGGGGCCATAAAGAAATTTAGATCCATTTCTCTCCGTTTTTGTAGATTTTTTTTTTTTTAAAGGTCTTCCAAGAAAAAAAAATGTTTTGACTTTACAAATCTCTTTGCCATAGCCTGCCTGGGTACCTGAAATTCCTCTTTTAAAGATTATTTGCACAACAAGGATCATTAGGCTTCAGGTATCTTTAGTTAAAATGCAAACAGGTCCACTAGACATAATTCAAGTCCTGTTATCATCCTCCAACACCTGTAAGGATTCTCCCCCAGTGGGATTACTAAAGAAATGGACAAGGGATGATGAATTGTGATGACAGGAAGCTAAGTATATTTGGGAATGGAAGTACAAGTATTCTAGACATGTGGCAGAGGGGGTCTGAGAAAGGCAGTTGCATGAATTGGAAAAGGAAAGCTCAAATCAAACTTTCCCCTCTTAACATTGTATCTGGCCCTTCTCCTAAAGGTAGAAAAAAGCTTTAAGGGGGCACCTGGGTGGCTCAGTTAGTTAAGTGTCCAACTCTTAATTTCAGCTCAGGTCAGGATCACAGGGTTGTAGGCTTGAGCCCCGTGTCCGGCTCTGTGCTCAGCAGGGAGTCTTGCTTGAGATTCTCTCTCTCTCCCTCTCCCTCTGCCCCTACCCCTGCTCTAAATAAATAAATAAATAAAATACTTTTTAAAAAAGAGAAAACTTAAAAATTAGATTATGTAACAAGAGATGTAATAATGTAAAAGCTACTTCAAAAACCTAAAGAAGAATGGACTTATTAATGTTTCAAACCTAATTGAAGAGCAGATGCATTATTAGAAGGGGTCTTCAAGACCACCCCTCCTTTCCCTATAGGTCTTTCACCTGTTCTAATCAACCTTTATTCCTTACCAAATGCTCTACTGCTGATGGATGGAGGTGCATAATCAAGAGGGAAACTGGGAAACCCCACCAATCTCACTGCCAGTCTTGCCCATCCTACCTCTCCTTCCTCTCCAGAATCTCCCATTCTCTGCCCTCCAGGAAGTCCCCCTTTAGTCAAGAGTCCCTGACTCCCCACAAAAAAACTTAAAGATCCCTGGTTTAAATAACAACCTCAAGCAACCACATCTCCTGGCTAAAAGCTGCTTTTATAATAAAGTTTTATTCTAAGCAGAGCTGCCTACATCACAGCTGAACATGACAAAGTTTCTTTAAATACAGCATTGCTTTGTCTCCACCCAAGTGAGGATGAGGAAAATAAACCTTAGGCGAAGTAGTCATGTCCGTGAAGCTAGTCTCCCAGGTCTATCCCTGGTCACTCTCTGTTTATCTGCCCTCTCCCCAGCTTTTCTCTTTCATATATCAAATATTTTTATGAAAGTCTCAACTTCCTTCTCAGAGACAGTATGTACTTTGCAACAGCAAATATCCCATTTCTTCCTCTTTTCCACTCCAGAATCTGTAACTTTCACCTAGAACTGTAGTCTGTATATCATATTCCATTTGGTCCAGTTTGGTTTTCACTCTAAAGCAGCTTCCTTTCTGTAAATCCCCCATATTTCTCCAGTATCATTAACTTAGAACAATATAATCTGCCTGCACTGCCCCCATCATTATTATATCATGGACATAAGAAAAGGAATCTGGAGTTTAGTTCTTGATCTTCTGTTTGCTATAGTTTCATATTCTTTAGAGAAAGATAGTGTCTCTGGACCTCAGTTACCCCACCTGTAAAATTGGTAAAAATGCCTACCTCATAACATTGTTGTGGAGATTAATACATTACCATATGTAAAGTACCTTCAGGTAAATAGTTGACAGGCCAGACTTCAAGACAAATTAGTTCTTACAGTGAAGAAAAATTACAATTTCCAGTCTCTGGCTTTCACCAATGGTAGGTTTCTTTTGCATTATGGGGGATGTTAAGAAGACTCTATAATTTTTAGATATTTGTAGGGCTTCTTGATAGGTTTTTATCTTTATCAGATTAATTTTGCCTGGAACTCAGTAGATGTCAAGAAAAATATGGGTATTTCTTGATTTCCACACATAGTCTATCCTTTGTTCACTTATCGAAATTTGTTCACATTATTATATTGCCATTCTTACAACACTGTAGAATTAAAGTATTAATATGACAATGTAAATTAACTCTTTCTTGAACTGAAAGTTCTGAAGGGCAAGAATTGTGATTTAATCACCTTTGGCTTTCCAATGCCCATTTTCCCTGATGGATAAACAGATGTTTAATAAGTATTTATTAAATTGATGAATGAATTATTTAACATTTTCTGGGATGATTAAAAGTAAATGCATCATATTGTGCCAATATACTTCCATAAATTTAAAAAAAAAAACTTTTTCTCTTCTCTCTGTAAAACTTGCAGAGTGATTTCTTAAGTTAGATCACAAAATCTTTCTTGAGGTAGGAATGAAACAAAAATTTTATTTGAATAGCATAATGTAGTGCTTAATATTATGGATTTTGTAGACAGACTTCCACCTTTTAATGATTATATTACCTAAGCAAGTTGCTTAACTTTTCTGAGTCTTAGAATATTAATTTCTAGATGGAAATTATATTGATATTATATTACTAAAAATAATGATAACACCTAAGTCATACAATTATCTACAGTTGTTGGATCAGTCTCTTCAGTAATATTGGTAGTTTATGTTTTTCTAAAATTTTGTCCATTTCATTTATATTGTCAAACTAATCACAAAAATTATGTGTCAATTCCTTTGTATTTAAAAAATGTACGGGACACGTGGGTGGCTCAGTCAGTTAAGTGTCTGACTCTTGATTTTGGTTCAGGTTGTGATCTCTGGATCATGAGATTGGGTTCCAAACTGGGCTCCATGCTGAGTAGGAAGCCTGCTTGAGATTGACTTTTCCTCTCCCTCTGCCCCTACACCCCTCTCTCTCTTAAAAAAAAAAAAAAAAAGTAAATATGTATCAATACACATACCTTCTCTCTTATTGCAAATATGTAGTTCATTTTCCTTCTTCCTTTATCACATTATTCAATGGTTGTCTACATTATCTTTAAAATAACTAGCATTATTTTTTACTGACCAGACCATTTTTTGTTTAGTTTGTTTTCCTTGTGTATCTATTACTTTTTTCTTCTTATATTATTTGAGATTTTTAATATGTATATTTTAAAGATTTTATTTACTTATTTGAGAGAGAGAGTGCAGAGTAAGAGAAAGAGAGAACGCAAGCAGGGTGGGGAGGGGCAGAGAGAGAAGCAGGCTCCCCATTGAGCAAGGAGTCCTGGCTCAGTGCCAGGACACTGGGATCATGACCTGAGCTGAAGGCAGAGGCTTAACCACTGAGCCACACAAATGCTCCTTTTGTGAGCTTTAATGTACTCTTTTAACTCCTTGGCTCTTTTAATGTTAAACATTTTTTTTTAATTAACATATAATGTATTATTTGTCCCAGGGGTACAGATCTGTGAATCATCAGGCTTACACATTTCACAGCACTCACCATAGCACATACCCTCCCCAATGTCCATAACCCTATCCCTACCCCCCCAACTCCCAGCAACCCTCAGTAAACATTGTTTTTTTAAGATTTATTTATTTATTTGAGAGAGAGAGAGAGTGCATGAACACACAGTGGGGAGGGAGAGAGAAACTCAAGCAGATTCCACACTGAGCTGGAACCCAACAGGGGCTATATTTCACCACTTTGAGATCATGACCTGAGACAAAACCAAGAGTCAGAGGCTTAACCAACAGCACCATCCAGGCATTCCAATGTTAAATACTTTCATTAAAAAATGTATTTTTGGTTGGAATTCACAACTTAATAACATTGAGTCTTCCAATCCATAAACATAGTCTATCTATCCACTGAATAAATAAATATTCAATTTAACAATGTTTTGTTTTTTTCTGTTTATAAGTATTGCACATATTTTGTTAAATTTTGATGCTAATGTAGATAAGTTTCTTTATAATTTTATTTTATAATTATTCTCTTTCTTTTAAATTATTAGTTTAATATACTATATTAACAGGAAATACTGACATAATTTCTGCTTTGGAGGATTTCTTAATGACAATGTATGGTCAAGTTTTATAAATATCCCTTGGATACTTTAAAAGGAAGTGCTCTCTTGGTTAGATATAAAGTTTAATATATGACTATAAATAAATTTAGTGATTTCTTTATTCAATCTTTCATTTATTAATTTGTATTTATATAGTTTGTTGATTTCTGAGAAAAATGTTTTTATGTCCTTCATTAAAACTGAGAATTTATTAAATTATCTTTATATTTCTGTCATGTTTTCCTTAATTTGTCTTGATGTTATATATTTGGTTTTAGAGATTTTTATATTTGGTGTCAAAGATGTCATACATTCTTTTCTGTGTTATTTATATCTCCACTTCTGCTGTTGTTGTCTTTGCCAATTGTCTGAGATTTCTATTTTACCTCTTTATTTTCAGCCTTTTAATTCATTTTATAATAGGTATGTTTCCTGCAAACAACTTGTGGCTGTATATTTCATTTCCTACTGAATGTGATTAACCCTTCTGTTTTAATACAGTAATTTATAGGACAATTATTATGGAGAGGGATATATTTAGAATTATTTCTGCACTTTATTTTTTATTTCATATTCTATAAATATATTTTTATAATATTTTTTATTCACTATGTTTTTTAATTATTTCTTTCTATTTTACTATTTCTAGAGCTTATTGGAATAATTATATTTCCTTGATTGTGCTTTTCTATCTATTGGTTTAGAAGTTAATCTATTTTTATTCTTTTTGTGACTTATTTATTTATTTTTAAAGATTTTATTTATTTATTTGACAGAGAGAGAGATCACAAATAGGCAGAGAGGAAGGCAGAGAAAGAGGGGGAAGCAGGCTCCCTGCCGAGCAGAGAGCCCGATGTGGGGCTCAATCCCAGGACCCTGAGATCATGACCTGGGCTGAAGGCAGAGGCTTAACCCACTGAGCCACCCAGGCACCCCGTGACTTGTTTATTTAGTGAAAGATTTTATTTTTAAACAATCTCCATACCCAATGTGGGGCTTGAGCCCACAACCCTGAGATTGAGAGTTTCATGTTCTACTGACTGAACCAGCCAGGTGCCCCAACCATTTTAATTCTTAATTAAAAAAAAAATTAATTTGTGTTCTATTCTACCATCAGTATATATACAATTAATCTTGATTCCAAATATTTCAGAAGCCTTATTCCATTTGTGCTGTCCTTTACTATGCTCCCAAATCACCACCTGAAAGCATCTTGAATTTAAATTTGAAAATGTCACTAAAATTTGTTCGTAATTCAATCAACACTTGTATATTGTCACCTATAAATTTACTGATTTCTTTATCACTATTTCTTATCTTCTATCTTCTCTTTTCTTAGAATCTCTTCCTTTTGCTGTAATAAATCCTCAAATAATAATTTCAAAAAGGACCTAATGGTAATATATTAATTAGAAAAGTCTTTAGCTGCAAGTAAGAAACATATGTAAAAATAGCTTAGACAAATAGGGATTTATTTGTGTCTTATAACCAGAAGATTGAATGTGGGTGGCTGATAAACTTGGTTCAGAGCTATATAATACTAGACCAACATTTCTACAACTTTCTTTTACTCATGGTTACAGAATGGTTTCTGCATCAGGTCTCAAGGCAAGCCATCCAGTAGAAAAGACAGGAAAGGAAAAATGTGGAATCTTCATTAAGAAATTAAAACAAAACTAAACTAAAGCCCTTTCTCATGAACCCCATGACAAAATTCCACTCGTCATTAACCAGAATTGTATACTGTGAACAACCTTAGCTATAATTAGGATGCAAAATGAGGGCTAGGTTCACCAAAAAACATTTTATCCAAGTGGCTAAATTTTAGAAGACCTGCATGATTGAAAAAAGTCTTTTTTTTTTTTTTTGGTCCATAACTTGATAATTTTCCTTTGACAGGGGGAATCATAGTATTTTAGCTTCAATTTGTATCTTTTCAAAACTTTGAAGACATTACTCTGTTTTAGTCGCCCATACAGCGTTGTTGATGTGTAGACTATTGCCAATTTTATTTTAGTCTCCTCATAAATAACCTTTTTATCGGTAGTAATGATCATCGTGGAGGGTTTTGATTCTTTATTATTATCATTATTATTATTAGACATTATAGTTTAAATTATAACCCACCAAAAATATGCTCAAGTCCTAACCCCTAGTATCTGTGAATGTGACCTTATTTGGAAATTGGGTTTTTGCAGATGCAGGAAAGTTAAGATGAGGTCATACAGGATTAAAGGTGGGCCCTAATCCAATTACAGGTTTCCTCAAATAGCCTTTAAAGAGAACTAGGCTTAGCCAACACCTTGATTTAAGACTTCTAGCCTTGGGGCACCTGGGTGGCTGAGTGGGTTAAGGCCTCTGCCTTCAGCTCAGGTCATGATCCCAGCCTCCTAAGATCAAGCCCCACATTGGGCTTTCTGCTCAGCAGCGAGCCTGCCATCCTTCCTCTCTCTCTGCCTGCCTTTCTGCCTACTTGTGATCTCTGTCAAATAAATAAATAAAATATTTAAAAAAAAAAATAGACTTCTAGCCTTCAGAAACAAACTGCAGCATAATAAGGGCCATATATATATTAAAAAACCCTACAGCTAACATTTTATTCAATGGAGAAGAACTGAAAGCATTTCTTCTAAAATCAGGAACAAGACAAGGATGTCCACGCTCACCACTTTTATTCAACAGAGTATTGGAAGCTCTAACCACAGCAATCAGATACGAAAAAGAATTAGGAGACATACATATCAGTGAGGAAGAAATTAAACTGTCACTGCTTGCAGATGACATAATATACATAGAAAACCCTAAAGTCTCCACCAAAAAAATTATTAGAAATAATAGATAAATTCAGTAAAGTTGCAAAGTATAAAATTAACACCCAAATATTTGTAGGACTTCTATATACTAATAACAAAATAGCAGAAAGAAAAATTAAGAAAATAATTCCATTTATCATTGTAACAAAATGAATAAAATACCTAGAAATAAACTTAACCAAGAGGTGAAACTCCTGTACTCCAAAAATTATAAAACACTGATGAAAGAAATTGAAGGTGACACAAATGGAAAGATATTCCATGTTCATGAATTGAAAAAACTTTTTTTTCACAAAACTAAGACAAATAACACTAAAACTGCTATAGAACCACAATAGACCCCAAACAGCCAAATCAATTTTGAAAAAGAAGACCAAAGCTGGGGGCATCACAATCCCATATTTCAAGCTACACTACAAAGTTGTAGTAATCAAAACAGTGTGGTACTGGCACAAAAATAGATATATAGATCAATAGAACAAAATAGAGAGCCCAGAAATAAACCCAAAATTTTATGGTTAATTAATTTCCAACAAAGGAGGCAAGAATGTGCAATGGGAAAAAGACAGTCTCTTCAACAAATGGTGCTGGTGCATGGAAAAGAATGAAACTGGGCTACTTTCTTATACCATACACAAAGGTAAACTCAAAATGCATTGAAGACCTAAATGTAAGACCTAAGCCATAAAAATCCTAGAAAAGAACAGAGGCAATAATTTCTTTGACATCATCCGTAACAACCTTTTTCTGGATATGTCTCCCCAGGCAAGGGAAACAAAAAGAAAAATAAACTATTGGGACTTCATCAAAATAAAAAGCTTTTGCACAGTAAAGGAAACCATCAATAAAATACAAAGTCAGCCTACTTAATGGGGGAAGATGTTTGCAAATAATACATCCGATAAGGGGTTTTTATCCAAAATATATAAAGAACTTATACAATTCAACACCATAAAAATAAATGATCCATAAAGCAGAATCAGACCTATAAATTCAGATAAGTAACTCATGGTTTCCAGAGGGATGGCAGTGGGGGGTGGGTAACGGGGGGTGAAGAAGAGTGGGAGATACTGGCTTCCTATTATGAAATGAATAAGTCATGGAAATAAGAGGTACAGCATAGGTATTATCTGACCTATTGTCAAAATCCATTCTTGGTTTACAGGTTTGTGCTTCATAAAAATATTCTCTTTTTGTTACATCAGTAGAATTGCTGACAATATAGGGAGTGGATGTGTGTGCTAGTCTATCATTTTGAATCAGGGTACTGATGGTTTTTAATCTATTTATTTACTTGAATTTATGTTTTTCACAGAGAATGTGATTTTCACATTCATCAGGAATTTCAATCCATATTGGTATTAGAAGATTTTATATATATAGATATATATTTTTTAATTTTTCCAGGATACAAGCATAATTTCTGGCTGCTTCTGAATATAAACAAAGTATTTCTTCCCTCCATAGGATAATTATTGATTGATTTCATGCGAGCTGAAATTTTATAAATTTCATATATATCAGAAATAGAGGTTGTATGGTATTAGGATCATGTCCCTCCCTAAGAATAATCCATTAATATTCTTTAGTATAGTCAGATTTAAATTATTTGCATGTTCCAAACTAGTCATGTCTATCAGTGCAAGCCCTTAAATTTAAGAGAAGTCTAATCTGTCTTCTTTAGTATAACCACCAATTCAGATGTTTTTCCAAATGTCACAAGTCATCCAGTTAGATTTTTCTGGTGCCTAGAAACACACCAGAAAATGTACAATTAAAATACTTCCAGTATTATTTCCCAAGGCAAATTTAGTGCTAGAGAAAGATTCTGAATTTGCATTTATGCTGGCAAATAATCTTAAGTATGTGTGGCACAAAGCATCTCAACGATGCTCTGCTTAATTAGCAGGAGTAAACTGAAACAAATATGAAAAGAACATGAGACTAGGATTTCAAAAGTAAAAAGGAGCAAACAATGCACAAGAGAATCTAAGCAAGGTTTTTTTTTCCATTGTTTTTCCATTTTGTTTGATTCTTTTTTTTTTTAAAGGAAAACCCTTTTTCAGAGATCTCCTGTATATGAGTTCTAGGAAAATGCTCCATATCTCATAAACTTCAGTAGGAGAGCCTGAGAATGAAAGGAGTTGATAAATTTGTAGTGAGATGATACCTCTTTTTATTTTTTTTCTTTGGTATCATTTTACATTTTGTGATATTCTAGTCATTGAAAAACTACAGAGAATAATATAGGGAATACCTATGTGCCTACCACCCACATTCAACAAATGTTAACGTTCTGCATATTTACTTCATATCTTTTTGTCTTTTAAAGATACAATGCGAAGAACCTAATTTACTTCCTGCATTGATTTCCCTTCCTATCTGGACATAGTCACAGTTCTGAGTCATTACCTTCCATTCCCCCTACTTTGCTTTTCTTTTTTTACTATGTATTTCTCAAGTTTTCTGTATTTTCTGTTTATTCTTTATCTTTTGCCTCTTATTTCCCCATGGTATGCAAAATCATTCCTTATCTTCCTCCTAAATGAAAGATCTTGGCTTTACCATCTCTCTCCTACCCAACCAATCTTAATGACAGTATTTTAGCTTCATCATTTTTAGCCCCTATATTGGTTATTCTTCTATTTTATAATCAATAGTTAATTAAATTTGTCAACACATTTTACCAATTTTCGTGCTTACTCTTTCTTTCATGTTTCCTATTCTCTTTTTTTCTGGATTTAATCTTCTTTCCACAGTACATTTTTAAGTACTTCCTTTTGGAAAAATGTGAATAGTATTTTTTTTTTTTTCATTTTCTGTGTGTCTGAAATGATTTGCGCTTCTCTCTTCAATATATTCTAGGTGAACAATTAGCTCCCCTCAGCACTTCAATGGTAAAGTATTTTGGTCTTCTGGCATGCTTTGTTGCTCTTAAGAAGTCTACCTTTAGTCTAATTATGGGTCTTGTGTGGCAATATGTCTTTCTTCTTTGGTAGGTTTTAAGCTTTTTTTCTTTATTTTTGATATCCTAAAGTTTCAATAGGATGTGTCTAGTTGTAGATATATTTTTAGTTTTTCCTACTTAGCCTTCAAAGTTAACTGCCAAGATTAAGGCTCATATTTTTATTAAAGAGTGGGAATATTATAATTTTGAATACTACTTTTCTTTTCTTCTGAATCAAAATAAATGTTTATTATTGAAATTTAATATGTTGGCTCTCTTTATTAATTTTTCCTTACATGATTAGGAATATTGATTTTCAGGCTAATATTGACCATAAATCTCTATTTCAACCCTACCTTTCCTGCCTAGAGATTTTATAGCTTTTTCTATCTAGCAACAAGTACAATACTGGTGAATCTGAGCTTATGTGCCCTGTGATGCTGAACATACCTCAGACCAGCCATTGAAACAACAGACAGCTTGGATCAGGTCATACCTAAGAGACTTCCTCCTTCCTTCTCCTCAGGGCACAGTTGCAGGAGCAAACCACAGCTGTTTTTAAATTTCTTCCACTTGAATTGAAATCTCTGGTTTCAGGCAGAGAACGGGGTTCTGTCCTCTATCTACAAGATGTCCGTTTAGTTTTCATTATCCCAAAGTATCCAATTTCCTAACACATCAGCTTGCTTCTGGCCCCCCAAACCTGGTGAGCCTCCAAGTTCTACCCTTTTTATCACTTTGTTTTTCAGTTCCATTCAGTCTACAAAGATACTTGTCTTGCTTCTGAAATTAGCTAAGTCATGATAATTTTCACTTTTTCATGTTAAATCTATCACTATTTACATGTCAAGAGAGGAAAAGATCCTCAAAATATATACTTACCATGTTTATTTTGGCTGAAGCATTAGGGAAACAATTTTCAAGCTGTATAATGGCCGAATTATTTAAAATATGTATATAAATCTGTCTATAAATATATATACATGTATTTTACATTTTCAAGGCATATAACAAAATCTTCAGATTAATATTTTTAAATTTTTAGTGTACTTACAACATTATTTGAAAAATATACAAAGTCTCAGAAACAAGTATGTTTGTCCATTCTTAAATGAGGAACTCTGTTGACTTTATATCTTTTTGTGGTATTTGAATACAAATCAATTGGGGAAAACTCACAACAAAATGTGAAGAAATCTACTCATTTTCACATTCAGCAATTCATGCTTATTTTTATGACAATGAAAGTGTATCTTTCTCACTGAAATAAAAAGTGCCATCTACTGGTTGAATTTTTGTCATATAAACACAGTCAAGTAAAATGAGAGTTGGTAGGAACTCACATTGTCTTTAATTTGATCTCCTGCTTTCACCCTTATCTAAAGGCTAAGTGAAGAGCTAAAAGTGGAACCCTGATCTAAAACACTTAGTTGTTTCAATTAGACAATAGTACCATCTGTATAAGTGACTGAGAACTTGGGCACTTGGAATGAGCCATATTTAAATAAGTAAAAAAGTTATTTTCATAGCACATTAGCTTTCTCTAATTCTTTAAAAATTATTTTCCTCAATGAAAAAATTCTATATTGAGACATAATAAATTAGAGGTACCAAGTAGTCTTTGGTATTATTGTAACGTAAGAAACACTTTAGCTTCTGGAATAAGGTGGCAGGACAGAGTGATTGACATGTTTAGGGTACCCTTCTAGAAGGCTGGGGGTGGGGCTGCTTGGTATCTCTGTCAACTTGAGGCTCCCTATGAGTGAGATAGAGACAGCAGGTGGCATGACTCAGACCAGGAACTGACAAATACTAATACAAAGAGAACAACTAAGTTAGATAGCAATGGCAAGCCCAGACAGAAGTTTGGTTTTATAAGTCAAAGTGTTAGAACTTTAAAATACATGATAATTTTCTTATAAAAATTATGTCATAAATAGTCATTTACAAGACATTATTATGTCTCATTTGGATTTTATTTAAGCCAGGAGACTCCAATACCACCCTTTGGTAATTACCTTCCAGGGATCTGCAGCCTCTAAAGACACTTTTCACTGTTTGCTGAACCCTTAGATTATAGGAGATATTAATATTTAGTTCACCAATAGTACAATTTCTAGGCAATAGATCCCTTATTAAAATCTCCAGATATTATCAGTTAATCTAGAGTTGTAACCATAAGATTGATTAGCAATCAAATGAAATAGTGAAATAAATCTAATTAGAGAATTTTGAAGACCCAAAATTTTTTTAAGGTGTTTTAAATCTCAGATTTCTAATAAGGCAAATCCTAATTTTATTTTCAAAATTATTTAAGGCAGCATAATTGTGTACTAATTTTAAAGAAAAAATTAAAATGTTTTCTCTTGGTCCAAGATCATCAGGGTTAAGTGTCATAAATCTGTATGCTAAAAATAATAACAATACCAGCTGTTTGCAAGGTTGAACCTTAATAATTTTGATCACTTAATCTTCATTAAAGACACAGATTGATATTTGAAGAAGAAAACGATTTCATAATTTTGAGTTTGTTAAGTTTTGTTAATGAAAAATTCCAGTTTGATGTATTGTTAAAGTTCAGTAAAATCTGAGGCAAACCTTAGTACATAAGAGCAGAATTAAACAACTAATGTAACAACTACATCTCCATCAAATGTTAAAAACAAAAACAAGACTTATTACTTGCTTGAAGGGATAGAAAATGAGGGTCAGACAATCAGACTTGAGTTTCTCACCAGAGAGAGAAAATTTCCTGAAGTGTCGGAGACAGGCTAGGCAGTCAACACCACAGAACATCATGCGGGCACATCTGGCTGAGCCTCACAGACCCATGGTTCCTGCCCAGATACTTGCTACCTAAGCCAGGGAGCCCCCACAGACAACATGAAATTAAAAGTCTATCTAGGGGGCGCCTGGGTGGCTCAGTGGGTTAAAGCCTCTGCCTTAGGCTCGGGTCATGGTCTCAGGGTCCTGGGATCTAGCCCCACATCAGGCTCTCTGCTCAGCGGGGAGCCTGCTTCCCCCTCTCTCTCTGCCTGCCTCTCTGCCTATTTGTGATCTCTGTCTGTCAAATAAATAAATAAATAATCTTTAAATAAAATAAAATAAAATAAAATAAAATAAAATAAAAGCCTGTCTAGGAAAGCATTAACTCAAGTGGTATGAAGGTGTTGCTGTCACTAGTCAAGCTAAGCTATCAGCAAGATTGTCCAGGTTTTTCATCCAAATCAAACTTTTTCCATATGATGATTTTGGCTGACAGGATGGTAGTGCAGGAACTTCTGGAAATAAATGTAATAATCATAAACACTAATGGAAATTATAATTTGAAATAGTAGAGAGTTAAACCTTTTCTCAAGTAATATGTGTAAATGTGTCAGCTATTGAAAGCCAATGAGAAATCCCTTAAATGATGGCTTTCCAATTGTTCTTTATCAAGTGAAATTAAAAATAAAGATTTTTTTAAGCATCAGTTATTCGCAAAAATAATGCAAATGAAAGAAAATAATATGGGACAATCCTTTAAAATTCTTTTGGGGGAAGAGGAGGTTGGTAAATAAGATTGTGAATTAGAAAAATTATATTCTTTTGATTTCTAACCAGTTTCCTTGATTTTACAGCAACTAAATTCTCACTATGGCACCCTCTTTCTGCTTCCCACCCCTGTTATGGACTGAAATGCGTTCTCCCCAAATTTATATATTGAAACCCTAACCTCCTAATGTGACTATATTTGCATAAGGGGTCTTTAAAAAGGTAATTAAAGTTAAAAAAGCTCATAAGGGTGGCACCTTAATCTCATAGGACTGGTGTCCTTACTAAAAGAAAAAGAGACATCAGAGTTCTCTTTCTCTACATGAGCACAGAGGAATGGCCCTGTGAGGATGTAGTGGGGAGCGAGCTAAGATGAGAGGCCTCACTAGAAACCAAATCCCATGGGCACCTTGTTCTTGAACTTTCAATCTCCAGAATTGTGAGAAAATAAATGTTAAAATGTTGTTTAAGCCAGCTAGTCCAGTGTTTTGTTGTGGCAGTTTAGTCAGATTCATGTAACTCCCAAATCCCATGTTAATGTAATTATGCATAAGTAATACAAAAGATAAAGTGGTAATGAAAACCATCTGAAGAAACTCAAAATTATTCAAAACGGTGACTAAACATCTGTCCACTCCTACTTGTTCTTCTCTTCCCCCTTCTCATCTTTTTCTTCATAGTTATTGTTGTCTTTATTAGTATTATATAGTGCTACAAACTGTAATGATTGTCATATTAATTCTGTTGCCCCCCCCCCCCCAGTTTTTAGACACATAACAGTAAAGGAACTCATTTTTTGTAACCCATTCACTATATACTGCTCTAGGTGTTTGATACTTGATACATTGTTCTCAAATTCAGAATTGTTATGTCTTTCTTAAATATGAGAAGAGGAGTTATCCAAGATTATAAACTTAGTATGTGGGGGAGCTAGAAATCTATATAATTATGACTTTCCCCAGAACCCATGGCTGTTTACTACACCATCATGCCTCAGGAGCACAATTTGCATGGAGAATTTCAAATTTGTGTGCTTTACCTGAGCTTGTCATATTAGCCCATTTAGTTGGAAGGCAGCATTAATGGATCCAAATGTAGAGGTCTGATTCCTACCAGGCCCTATTAGCTTTCTTATCCTACATGACTAAAATCTTATGAGAAACACTCCAACTATTCTGTATATTTTTAAACAAAATAAGTTGGAAGTCCAAATATAAACCAGTTGTATTTCTGAAAGAATATTTAATTAATTCATTTAGTTTTTAAAGATTTTATAATTTATTTATTTATTTGACAGAGAGAGAGAGAACACAAGTAGGGAGAGAGAGAGGGAAAAGCAGTCTCCTCACTGAGCAGAGAGCTCAATGTGGGGCTGGATCCTAGGAGTCTGGAAGCATGACCTAAACCTAAGGCAGACACTTAACCAACTGAGCCACCAAGACACCCCAGAATATTTAATTTCTTAACTGTACATCATTTTACCTGTGAATATGTAAGTATTCTTGTGTCAAAACTGCTATTTGAAAAAGAAAAAAGTTGTCTATTGAGTATTTTCTTATGTATATAGTAATAGGTCTTAAAAATAATCAATACTTTATTTCAAATGATGGAATTTTTAAAATAACATTTATTTTTGGACCTTTGATGTACTTAATTATAAAGATTTCTCAAAATTGATTTTGTTCTAAAAATAGAAGTATTTTTGAAATTCTATCACCATAGAAGGTTAAAATAAGCCAATAATCCTGCCACTAAAATTTTTCAGTTTATATTGATAGATTAGAACAAAGAAAAAAAGCGCACACACACAGAAAGATCAACCATTTCTTTTATTCTAAAAATACTCAGGTAAATAAATAATAATTAAGGTAAAGAGAAAATGTTCTACAATGCCTGGTTGTGGTAGTTTGAGATTTTTGTGGAGAAAAATTCGCGAGTTTTATAAATATAACTTTGTGTAAAATAGCTACGCATTTAGATGTTTGTGTTGAAATAATGATCATATGTTCAAGGCTAAAAACAATACCTGGAATATACAAGCTGCTTTTTTGTGTGTGTTTTTTTTTTTCTTTTTGTGGCGGGGGGAGAGGATTTATTCTAGAATAGATTTTGATGATAGTGAAAGTCTTTCCAATATAATGTAACAATTGCTTTCCAGGTATTTCATTAGGTTTTTTTTTTTTTTAATTTACTTTTGGATCTTCCCCATTGTCTTATTATTCCTTTCCTTCTGAATGATTTTATGGTTGTGCTGGAATAGGCAAGGACCTGGAAGACATCAATTGCATTTCCCAGTAGCAAGCTAATTAAAGACATACTAAGTCCTTGTACTTCATTTCAGTACCTAAGCAATGTATCAAGAGATCTATGGAAAATGGAGAAGCTGGCCTTGGTCAAATAAATATAACACAAGGTATAAATTAAGCCTAGATGGTATTTGAACTGTTCAACTATTTTAATTTTATTTATTTATTTGACAGGCAGAGATCACAAGTAGGCAGAGAGGCAGGCAGAGAGAGAAGTGGAAGCAGGCTCCCTGCTGAGCAGAGAGCCCCATGTGGGACTTTATCCCAGGACCATGGGATCATGACCTGAGCCGAAGGCAGAGGCTTTAACCCACTGAGCCACCCAGGCGCCCCCTCTTCAACTATTTTGATGTTTAAATGTTTATAGATTTATTAAAAATGTTATTATCTTATTAGAGCAGAAGTCACATAGTCACATGACTCTGAGTGGGTCAGAGGGCAAGATCTGGAGCACAATTCTGGGTTAATAATGGATTTGTACCAGATGTCCCTAAAGCCATGTATAGCAGAAGCAGGTGGTTCCATTCACTGAATTTAGCCTTCTGAAAGCAGATTATTAAGCCTATTAGGCAATGACCACTAAATATTGCCGCTATCTAGATATGCTACTAATCCAAGTGATTTTCTGCTAATTCTGCCTTGGAGCAGTATCACTCGCTTCTCATGGTGATTAGGACAACTGCCAGAAGGTGGACATGATTTAGGGGTTGTATCTATGTTTGTTTTGGCCTCTGGATTTGGCCAAAATCTAACATTTGGATTCATCTTTGGTATTATCTTTTAAAAGTCCAAATAACCAAATGTTTGCTGCAATGTTATTTCTGGTATGGCCAACAGGTGTATGATCAAATAGATTACCATCTATCCTACATCTAAGGAAATAATATCAAGTAATATGAACAAAGAACAAGAACATATACTTTAGATGTATTCTTAATGTCTCATTTTTTACTTTCAAATATAGGTAACCTGGGGGGTGCCTGAGTGGCTCAGTGGGTTAAAGCCTCTGCCTTGGGGCGCCCGGGTGGCTCAGTGGGTTAAAGCCTCTGCCTTTGGCTCAGGTCGTGATCCCGGTGTCCTGGGATCGAGCCCCGAATCGGGTTCTCTGCTCGGCAGGGAGCCTGCTTCCTCCTCTCTCCGCCTGCCTCTCTGCCTACTTGTGATCTCTGCCTGTCAAATAAATAAATAGAATCTTTAAAAAAAAAATAAAAAATAAATAAAGCCTCTGCCTTTGGCTCAGGTCGTGATCCCGGTGTCCTGGGATCGAGCCCTGCATCGGGTTCTCTGCTCAGCAGGGAGCCTGCTTCCTCCTCTCTCTGCCTGCCTCTCTGCCTACTTGTGATCTCTGTCTGTAAAATAAATAAATAAAATCTTTAAAAAACAAACAAACAACACAAATATAGGTAACTTGGAATGAAAATATTTTTATAATAAAATTTTATCAGTTAATTTGAAGGATGAATATATTATTATGGTAATAAAATGGAGCAATAATTAGTGACAGTTAGCAAACTGTGAATTATATTTACATAAAGCCTTTTAATCACTTTCACATAGTAAAATAAATAGGGAAATAGACTGACCTTTATAAATGTTAACAGTAAATGTATTAGATATATAAATTTAGGAAGAACACTATGTTCTTTTGGAGCCAAAATATTGCTGTAAGTAATTTGATTACTAGTAAACCAAAAATAAAGACTAGATCATATTATATTTCTATCTTTATAGAATTTTTTCAGAACTAGTATATATAACACTAAATAAAACAACCTCTAAGAACTGAATTTAATGTTCAATTATTTAATTACTATTTTGGCCATAACTGTTTCAATGGAAAGTCCTATAAGGTAGATCTGCAATCTTAGAAAATGATTTAACAGATGGCTACCAACTTGGTCTCTTTTGTTTATCACATGTGACAGACAGCCTAAGCAGGTTGGATCATGAGCAGGAGCCTAAGCAAAATGAACCAAAAGATTCTTTACATCAATATGTGTACCCCAGTGCTCAGTGTGGTGACTACAGGAAAACAATCTTAGCACTTCATGGTGCTAAGACATTACCGTTTCTGCATCATGAAGCAAAGTAATTAATTATGAAAACAATTCATCTACATATTAAAATTTCAGAATTATTCTTTTATTTTAGATGTTCATTCTAGAAGATGACAGTCTGCTTTGACCAAAAAACTGATTTTTGACACTTAGCTAAAAAAAAAGTACATCTCTGAATTTGTTTATTAAATTGTCTGGAAAATGTTCATATTTTTATATGAATATCTCTTCACCCTGCTGCCCCTAAAGGGACAGAATGACAAATTTTCAACAGGCATGATAACATAATACTTCCCACACACATAAGCCAAAAAGATTAAATGTCTTACAATAAGTGAATCTGTGAAAACAAGTGGAAATGATTTTCTATAAATGAAGCAAACTGACCTGGAAAAAGCTGGATAGATATTTGATCCTGTGGATATTTTCTATTGATCTATATGATTAACATGAAATATATCACATTTGCATAAATAAAGAAACATATATTTATACACAGGAACAATTTAGTTTATATTTAGACTTGAATAATACATTCCAATCAACCTTTGCTACCATAAAATTGACCATGAATCAATGCTAATTTTTTTCTTAAATATTTGATATTAACATGTTCCTTTCTCTTCTTCAAGTGTAATTTCTAGCATTATTTCTTCTGGAGTTAAGTAAAAGGTCTATTAACTAACATAAAGATAGTGGTAAGAGGTTCACATGAGAGCCATTTTGCTTTGTCCTTAGAGACTTTAATGTTTACTTTCATTACAGTTATCACAGCTCTATATCTATTTCCTAAAACTTCTTTTTAGCAAACTGTAATTACGTTCTCTGCATCAGTATCTAGTGATAACAGGCCAGATACAATTGCAACACTGGCCTGGAGCAGCTCTGTAGATTTTTTAAGGTGACATGTTCCGCTTAATTTCTGCCCAAATACCCAGAAATCAATGGGTTCTGAGATATCTTAGTTTCAACAGAACTCCATTATTTTGAATTAAATTTGTATTTCCTCTGTGGATTATTACCTGCCTGTGGGATTTGAGGTTTTTCAGCCAGAGAGCTTTTCAGAGATTTGTACAACTTTGTGTATCAATTTGTCAAAACTTTAATTAGCATAACTATTTCTAGGATTATTTAAGATTATTTTTATTGTTCTAGTTCTGAAAATCTCTAATTTTCTAGACTCTTCCTTTATATGTGTGCTTTAGAAATAATATTCATTAAAATTACATTTGGAAACAACAGCAGAAGAAAATGTTTTATGTTAAAATCTTAACTACTGAACAATAAAATAATTAGCCATGTATTTTCTTTGGCTTTGTTATAGATCATTCAAATTAAATATTTTCTGTTTACTTATTCTTATCTGGTTGAATTCAATAACAGAAGAAAGAATTCAAGAGTACAAATGAATAGTAAAATCAACTTATTAAGCTTCAAGTAGTTTAAAAATAATAAATAGAATTTAAACATAATCAATGGAATTTGATGATACATAGATATTGTGAAGATCTCAAAATCATAGAATCCATAGAAGCTAGACTTCTCTCTTCACTATTTTGGCTAAGATACCTTTTGGAGTATGCAAAAACACCATCTGTAAAACAGTTTCAATGTCTCTATTTAAAACTAATCATTCGGGAGGGCATTTGTTGTGATGAGCACTGGGTGTTATATATAAGTGATGAATCATTAACTTCTACTGTATGTTATCTAACTGGAATTTCAAAAAAAACTTGTCTATAAAAAAAAAGAACTAATCACTCCCTTTGCTTATTTACAGACCTTTGGAAAGATCTCTCTATTCAGGCTATAGAGAAAGCTTTTTTTTTACCATTATGTGTATATGTGTGCCTCTGGGTTAGGTATGTATTTCTAGAAGCCATCTTTGTATTTTTAGTAGGAGTTTTTTAAGTAGCTAGACTGCAGATGAACCAAAGAACCTCTCCCAATAATGAGAATTCTATATCTTTGGGAATCGCTCTAATAAATATTTGATAGCTCTAGTAGTTATTAAATTTTGTTACAATGAGCTGAAATCTCTCTCCCTGTAGGATCTACTTAGAGACCCTTGTTTTTGTCTTGAGACAATACACAAAAACCCTAAACTTGTTTGACATGGATTTATTTCATAGGCAGGTATTGAGGCAATCAATAACATTTCCAACCCTATATCCTTCTTGTGCATGCTAAGTATCTCATCTCCCAGTTATTCCAAACTGAAATCAGGGCATGTTTTTAATACTTTTATAAAACCTCTTGGTTTCTCTCAAAAAAAATTATATATGTCCAGATTATTTGGAGAAACGGTTCTCAGAAATGAAATACTATGTGTTTGAATACATAAAGCAAGGCCTATCTAGTTCTAGAAACTTTATTTTCCGAAAGGAATGACCTGCTTGTTACATGTTTACATGTTGTTGGGTCCATGGTCAAAGGAACGAGACTGATAGAAAGCGAAAGCTAAGTAAAGCCTTGTTTCGCGCCAAGCATCGAGAATCAAACTAACCATTCGGGGCCGCCTCTTACAGAGAGGGCAACCCCTCCCAGACTCACAGACTAACTTTTATAAATCAAAGACCGTGTGGTTGAGCCTGGCCACACACAGGTGGCCAATGAGATTGCAACACACAGAGAAAGCTGCACAGTCATACTAGGTCACACACGGGTGGCCAATTGAATTACAATTCACCCCATTGTAACTATTTGAACTAGCCTATCACCTTGGTCAGAATTGGCACCAAAAAGGCGGGGCCCACACTCCTTGGTAGCTAAGGAGACAGTATGCCTGCCCCACTGATTGGATGTCTGCTCCTGGCCCGACTCATCCCTGCATTTGGGCTCGGTTACCTCCACCTGACCTGACCTGCCCTTGTATTTGGGCTCTGTTATCAGGGACTGGTCGACCATGCTCTACTGGTTTCCTGGACTTGCTTTTAAGTAAGTTCTCCCAGGGGGCGGGGAGGGGCAGGGTCAGTTTAAGTTTTACTGCATAAACAACAAAATCACTGTTTAACTGGATGGAATCGCTCGGCTAAATAGGTCCTGACAATGTAAAATCTGACTGTATACTTCTTTAGCTAGGGCAATATTGGAAAAAACTATCTTCCATGGGAAATTAATAGGTGTTGTACACATACATAAGACATATAAATAATTTGTTCTTTGATCAAGTTAGCTTGGAAAACTTTCAATTAACTCAAGTTCCAGCAAATTTAAATTTAACAGGCTTTTAAATTGTAGAACACATCAGAAATTTTTGTGTTAACTGTGCCAGATGACTCCCAGAGGGATGGACATAGTGCAATGTTTCCCAAGCATTTTTGACCCCAGAACTCCTTTAATAGAGCATCTTTCAAGACAGATTTGGGTTAGAATATTGTTACTCTTTGGAGCATGAAAAAGTATCGGAGGTAGAGTCATCTGAAAGATGAAATTGAATTTATTCATGCAACGTAAATCTGACTAATTATGCAAGATTCATGTTTTTTGTCCTTAATGCTGAACTATATTGTAGAAGACTAGGATTTGTCAAGAGAACAAGATATTTGGGCAATTGGTTCCTGGAAAATGAATCAAAAGGTGGCATTCACCAAATGCAGCCAAGTTAAGAGCTAGAGATAACTTGGGCTCTGTGCCTGCAAAGCTCTATGAGCTCATTCGGGGTAAAGAACTCATCTTTCCTTTGGGATAACCTATAGACTGAGGCAGAGTTTGAGCCTTGGACTCAAATCTTGTAAGGGAAACTGTTTCTATATTTCTTGATTTCTCTGATAATTTCTCTTTTATTTTACATTAGTGTTCAGTAAAATCCGAATTTCAGAAAATTTCAACCAGGCTCAATTTTTTAGTGTACATGCAAAATAAATAGTTTGGTCCTTCCTTGCCTTACTGTGGAGAGCAATGCCTACTAGCACCCAACTTTATGATGGACACTATATTAAGTGTCTGACAAAACGGCAAAATGTATTGACAATGGTATAAGGTCGGTTTTATCAGATGCCCTACCCCACCTAGAGACCGTCATTTGCTACTAGCTGCTAAAATATGGAAGATTCTGCATTCATTAGTGGAAATGATTTTTTTTTTACAAACAGTTAGTTCAGGCAGGAATTATTTTTTTCCCCTCCTTTGGTTTTGTTTTCTTGTCTGAGGGAGACACATGTCCTATTGATTTGCCTTGAGCTTATAATTAAAGGAAAACAACAAATCTTTCCTTTTATTCTATTTTCTCCACCTCTGTTTGCTATTCAGTTATCTTTTCCTAATATGTTACTTTTATCTGCAAATGTGATAATTGCACTAATTCTTTATTCAAAGAATTAATAAAGTAACAACAGATTGGGATCAATCCATTAACAGCCTGTAAGTGTCACAATATAAACACTCAATTTTATCCTTAATTATATTAATATCTAGCTTGTATTTCTTGTATTATCTTTAAGGGTGTCTTGAGATAACTTGTCAAAAATCTCATCAATTGCAGATACATAAAGGAAACAAGAGAATTCAGGATCAAGCAAAACACTTACTACTTAATTTAGTGATATTTCCTATAAATATTAAGATAATTTAAATTCTATAGTACTATTATTTCTTGCTTCTATAACAGTTTTGTGACTGAGCTCAGAATATATCTAATCCAATGGTTATTGGCTATGAGATCTTACCAAGGTTGTTTAAATATCTTGGGCTTTAGTTTCTTCATTTTTAAGTAAGGAATTACACAAAATTAAATAACTAAAGTATCTGGCAAAATCCTAGTACTTAGTAGATTTTTGGCAAAGATAGATTTCCTTACAAAGTCACTATAATTATCTTGATGATATAAAGTATTCTTAAAGATGGGCTGCTTTTCTATTAAATGACATCAGCATAAATTCTATGTATTGTATAAACAGAGACTTAAGTGAAATAGATGTATTTATCAATTGAGCAATAAAAATCTTTTGAATTTAGAAGCATAACACAGGGTAACAATCAAAATAATGTTATACAATAAAAATAAATAAATAAATAAATGCCTACCATACATTTCACCCTCTACTAATATTGGGGACAGGAAAAAAAAGATTCAAATTTAAGATTCAAAGTATGGTCCTTTCTGAAAAGGAGACCACAATCTAGTAAAGAGAACATACAGAAAGCAAATAATTACAACTCTGTATGCTGGGTTCTTTAAAAGTAGGCTGAGAAGCATTAAAATGGCTCAGTTAATTGCCCCAAGAATACTCAGAGGAGGATTCAGAGAAGAAGAGGCATTTTTGTTGTTTTATATAGCAAGTTGAAGTTTTAAAGGGAATAACATTTCTTACTTCGGAAATGGTAAAGAGTTTGGGGTGGTTAGAACATATGGTTGAATTGGACTCTCCAAAATATTAAGCTCAATATATTTTTGTGAACTGTATATAACATGTTTAGAACTTTGAAGCCTTTTTTCTATAGATGTCCTTGATTTAGGAAAAAGATACACTCAAGAACCATTTAGGAGAAATAATGACCTGAACTTTGGAACTAATTATTTTGGGACAATGAAAGAAACTCAGATCAGTATGAATTTAAAGTTCTATCTTGGATGACTAAGCAGATAGTAGTAAAATAAATTGAATTATTAAATTTTGGAAGAGTAACAAATTTGAGGGATATGTGGAGTTTGAGCTAATCAAGAAAATACCGTGTTGTGCAATATAAAGCAGCCACTTGTCAATCAACTTCTTGTGCTCATAAGAGACAGTAGCTATAGACACAAATTGTATAACCATTTGTATCAATTGTCATTTTATTATGATTATATAAGTCGTATATGTTTATTATGAAAAACATAAAATATATAAAATAGGAAATAAAAGTTTAACCCTATCATCTGTTAATAATTACAGAGATAATTTTGACATATATCCTTCCAAAATTAGGGTTATAATGTTTATTTTTTTTTACTTAACTTTATGTTAGAAGCATATTTCCATGTCCTTCCACATTAATTTAAAAAATAGTTAAATGCTAAAAAAAAGTTAAATGCTATATTGTATTATATAGACAGATCTTAGAATTATTTAATGAAGTCCACACTACTAGATATTTTAGGTGTTTCAATTTATTATGGTAAAATATTGTTATATTTAGTGTCTTTTTCATAAATATCTGCATACATCTCTGATTTTCCCCAATAGCTATATTTATAGAGGCGAAATTAAATTAACAAAATACATGGAAATTTAGATAAATGAAAAGTTTTAAATTGCCCTTCAGAAAGGTGGTCATATTCTGCATTTACTTTCTCAAGCATTGTGTAAGGCCCATTTCACTGGATTTAATTTAAATTGTAAAGTTGAACTTATGTTTCCTGACTATATCTTTGAAAACAATATGCTTTTGACTGATACTGAAAAAGAAATGTATGGCCATGTAGTAATAGCCTCTATTTATACAATTATATTAACACTAAAAACAGATTTCTCATAGAACCTTGAGTAAACCCTTTTGAGCCAAGAAAAATATTGATATGACTTAGAGATACTAACCCAAATTAGGAATATTTACTGGCTTACTGGGTAGGTGTGACTCAGTGAGAAAGCAAGAAATATAGAGATAGTATATGTATATATAAAATATAGCATTTATCAGAATACTATTATTTTATTTTTTTTAAAGAATTTATTTATTTATTTGACAGAGAGAGATCACAAGTAGGCAGAGAGGCAGGCAGAGAGAGAGAGAGGAGGAAGCAGGCTCCCCGCCGAGCAGAGAGCCCGATGCGGGGCTTGATCCCAGGACCCTGAGACCACGACCCGAGCCGAAGGCAGAGGCTTAACCCACTCAGCCACCCAGGTGCCCCAAGAATACTATTATTTTAAAAGTAAAAAGATGAACATGTAAAATATAATAATAATGTTAACAATTTAATTACACTTAACTTTATTTTTCAAAGAAATTCCACAAGTTGTTGAAATGGCAAAAACTGAAAAGATAAGTTTTTGAATAGTGGAAGAATTTTCATAATAATACCTGAATAAAATAAATTAGGAAACAAACATTAAACTTGATATCTGAATTTCAAGAGAGTTTAGAAATTTTATACTAAGCAACTACTAATACAAAATTTTGTACCTTAAGTGAATGTATTCTTATTATGTTGAATTCTATACTGTTTCTGCTTTTAATAAATTTAAGTATCTTATGAAAGTTTGTAATTGTGATCTCTAAATTCCAGGAAATGAAGTCATTCTCCTATATTTGCAATGGGTACTTATCTTGAAATACAGGATTGCAAATCTTTTGTTATCAGTCTTCTGGAAGACTCAAACCCCAGGGAAATGCAGGTCATTTGTATGAATTAGAGAAACTATAGCCAGAAATAATAAAAAGGGTTCTGTGCATGATGTAGGACTGTGTTGTCATTGATTCATTTCTCTTGAGACTTCTAATTTGTTAGGAAATTGTGAGGTTTTCTTTCATTTTCTTTAGCTTCCAGATTCATTTTTTAAATTAGAATTCATTCCTAATCGGTTTTCATTCAATGCATCAAAATAAACACTAAGCAAGAAATTTTAAGATAAAACAGAATTTATGTTATCTTTTTATCACCTTTATGTCATTTTATTTTTAACTTACATCCCCAAAGTAAAAGAGAAACCTAACTGGACCACTGAGTACAAATGCAAAGATTTAAAAACAATTTAAAAGTTTAATAAATTAGAGCACCTTGGTGGCTCAGTGGGTTAAAGCCTCTGCCTTCGGCTCAGGTCATGATCTCAGGGTCCTGGGATTGAGCCCCACATTGGGCTCTCTGCTCAGCAGGGGAGCCTGCTTCCCCACCTCTGCCTGCCTCTCTACCTACTTGTGATCTGTCAAATAAATAAATAAAATCTTTAAAAAAAAGTTTAATAAATTAGAGTTATGATAGAGTCATAGTCTCAGTACATATCATTTATTGGACTGTGACTATGTGTCATTTAAGAAGCTACACCATATATATATATGGCGTAGCTTCCTAAAGCTTTATATATATATATATATATATATATATATATTTATACACACACACATTCAAAGAGTTTAACCAAATTGTCCAAAGTCACATAGTAATAGTAAATCTGAGGTTTGATTTTGAGTTTTTCTTACCTCAAAGCCCATGCAATAGCCATGAAAAGCCCATGCAATAGCCATGAAATGAGAGCAGAATTAACTCACTAGATCTCAGGAACTGGGCTGAGAACAATGCTGATAATAAATGAAAAGCCTGGGACTGCTAAGAATCAAGCATCTCCCCAAGGCATCTAGCCCCTGACCATGTTAGGAAAAAGACAGAGAGGGCCAGATAGCCAGTCCAAACAATCAGAGTAATTTCTTACAGAATTTCTTGTTTAATTTGGCTTTCTGGTCTATGTTTTACTCCATTGCCAATTTCTATCCAGTTTGATCTGCTCTCTGCCCCTGATTTTTTACCTGATTATTCTTTCTTTTGCCCTCATCAGCTACATTCTGCATCCCCACCCTTCCTCTGGAATATCTTGAGTTACCTGGATTATAATACTGAGTCCTAGTGCTGTTCCCAGGGTTTTGGAAATTTGGATGATCTTATAATCCCCCTATTTTTTTTATGAAGAATTACCTATAAATGAGGATTCAGTTCGTGCTGTTTTCCATGCAGATATTCTCTTCTCCTAGGCACTGTGAATGAAAATGGGGATTCCTAGACTAGGAGGGGAGATAAAGCAACTGAGAAGCCCTCTTCTGGGCTCTGATAAACAATGAAATGAGTTCCTTTCAGAATTACCCATAATGTCCAAATTATCCCAAAGAATTTTACATTTGGTTTTTCAGAAATCAAAGTATTGGGTGAAATTAAATCAGTAAATATCTATATGGTGATCCATGGAGGAGAATCATAATATAGTATGAAAATCAAAAGAGCTAGTTTTTAGTCTTGCTGCAGAGTGATCTTAATTCATACACTCAACTCATATAAGCTCTTAGTGTTATTTGAGAAATAAAGGAGGTAAATGATCCCCAAAGTATTTAAGCATCATAATATTATATAACAATATAATTCCAACTAGCAAAGGGGGAATCTAAAGGTTACAAGTATAACAGAGTTGGCTGATTAACCAGGCCTCTAGTGAAGTAAGTGCACCAAGTTAATATAACAAGATGGTGTACTTATAGTTAGATCAATTTTATTTCATTTACACCTGAAGTTTCAACTACATTATTTTTTCGTAGTCTTAATGACTATGCATGGAAAATATTGAGAAATGCTAACAAAACTCTTTTAAGGCTCAAGGTGGAAAAATCTATTAACAGAAAATGTTTCAAGGAGTCCTGAACTTGAGTCCCCAAGCACTATTGATCATACATGATCTCATTTACGAGTTTAAGCAGTTTAAGGTGGACTTTTATTGATTAGAAGTATAAACTTAATCGAGCAAATTTAAATTTTTTATAGAAATAAAACTACCATAAAATAGATATAAATTACAAACTAAAGTATGTTTATAATATGCAAATAATTAGACAAAAAACAAACACTGAGCAAATATATAAAATGCTAGTTCATAAAATGTCTGGTATGTTCAACTTCATTAGTAATCGGAGAAATGAAAATTTTAAAGAAAAATGCACTCTATTTTCTCAGTTTGGGAAAATTTAAAAGCCTGGTAATATTAGGTCTTAGTTAAAATATGAGAAAACTAATACTTTCATATTCTACTGAGAGTAATGTACCATCTTTCTGGTAGACATTTTGATATGTATTATTCTGTCTGAATTAGTATTTTCTCTGAATTAAGAATTTCACTTCTAGAAAATTATGTTAAATATGTGTGTATATGTGACATTTATGTATAATATTTTTGCTATAATATTGTCTATTTTCTGGAGAATTTGGGAAAAGAAAATAAAGACCCAAAAATATGGGTAGATTAAGCATTCCATGATTCATTAGAATACTTAGGCACATAGAAGAGTGCCTGGTTGGCTCATACAGTAGTGCATGCAACTCTTGATATCAGGGTTGTGAGTTGAAACCCCACACTGGGCATGGAGCCTACTTAAAAAATATATATTAGATACATTGAAAAAAAAACTGATGGTATAGCTTTATATTTATTGATATTAAATACTATGAAATATTAAATTAAAACATGTTTATTATTATAATATTATTATCAGTGCTACTATGTTTTTAAAGATTTTATTTATTGATTGTTTGATTTGAGAGAGAGAGAGACAAAGTGAGAGAGGATGAGAGGGGAAGTGAGAGGGAGAAGCAGACTCCCCATGGAGCTGGGAGCCTGATGTGGGACTCGATCCCAGGATTCTGGGATCACAACCTGAGCCAAAGGCAGTCGCTTAACCAACTGAGCCACCCAGGCACCCCAGTGCTACTATTTTTAATTCAATTGTTTATTCACCCATTCAACAAAATTTAATAAGAACCTGGTAAATGCCAGGAGTTGTCTTTCATAGTAGAGATATAGCAGTGAAAACTAAAAAATCCTAGTCTCTGTTCTCATTCATGGAGCTTACATTCTAGTGGGGATGACAAGCAATAATTAAGTAAATACATAAGAGGTTCACTGAGATAAAAATGGAATAAGAAGTATAAAACGTGGCACCTGGGTGGCTCAGGGGGTTAAGCCTCTGCCTTTGGCTCAGGTCATAATATTAGGGTCTTGGGATTAAGGCCCATGTCGGGCTCTCTGCTCAGCAGCGAGCCTGCTTCCCCCCCCTCTCTGCCTGCCTCTCTGCCTGCCTCTCTGCCTACTTGTGACGTCTCTCTCTGTCAAATGAATAATTAAAAAATCTTAAAAAAGAAAAAGTAACAAAGTGGGAGGTGGTCAAGAAATGTCTCTCTGATAAGGTGAACTTTGAGCAGTGATCTAAAAGAAATGAGAAACTAGTCATGAGGATATTTCAAGAAGGATATCGGGGCTCAGCAGATAAACAAGCAAGTACAAAATCTATCAAAAGGAATGTGTTGGTGTGTTCAAGAATGGCAAGGAAACCCATGTACCAAAGAATAAGCAAGAGGACAAGTGGTAGGGATTGATAGGGAAAATGCAAGAAGTGATATACATCATAAGGTCTTCTGGGACAAAATGTAAGGGTTTTGACTACTTTAACTAAGATGGCAAAGCAGTGGAAGTTTCTGAGCAAAGATGTTATATAAACTGACCTACATTTAAAAGGATGGTCCTGACTGCTGTGTAGACAGTGGGCTATAAGAAGAAAGGGTGGAAAAAGAGACACCAGTAAGAACTGATGGTGGACTGAACTAGAACAATAGCAGTGGATATGGAGGGAAGTTGGACTCTGGATATATTCTGAGGGTTGAATATGAGGTGTATGGAAAAGAAAAAACTCAAGGATGACTGCAAGCAATTAAATATTATTGCATGCATTTATGTATATATATGCATAGAAAAAAGGATAGAGAGCTATAATAAAATGTTTTAGTGATCAATCAATAGCAGAATTTTTTATTTGCTATTTTTAGTTGCTATTTTTATGAACATAGAATATTTTTGAACATAGAATATTTATGAACATAGAATATTTTTTATGAACATAGAATATTTTTGAAGCAAACAATAGAAGTCATGTTCCTTCAGACTGTACAGTTAGACCATCCAAGTAGCTGGTTATGCATCCCTTTTCTTTATATACTTGAATATTCCCTTAACGGACTTTTAAACTCCAGAAAAGATCAACATTTGACAACTTTGGTGATATTTTACTATAGCAAAAGTGATGGCAAAAGCATTGAGAGTTATGTATGACCTTCCTTTGCATTAATTAAACAAAAAGAAAAAAAGAAAAAATATTTTAGAAGCAGATTTTTAGAAGGTTTGTAGTGGCATCATCTTCAAATAGTCTCTAATTGTTAGTTCCATGCTGAAATAGTTTAAGTCTCATTGAAAAGTAAAATAAATTGATAACTGCAAATAAATAATTTTACATTTATCTGCATTGGATATTGGAAAATACTTCATTCTCTTGAACAAAACATATCCAAATCCATGATAGGTTGATGACTTTTTGAGACAGGTAAGTCATTATTGCTTAATTATGTATGTGGACTGTATCTCATCTTTTGATATGAAGTTTCATCTTACCCCAGGCTCCAAACTTATTCTATATGGATTATATTTGAGAGGACATCTTTTTTTTGAGAGGAGTTTTAGATACAGTTGAAATCCCTCCTAAGTGGTTTCCTTTTTCTATTTCTTCCTTCAGTTATTTAATTTTCCTCATTGAAATGTGTTCTTAGCCACTTTAAGCACCTCTAGAATATGTTTTATGAGTACATGGTAGGTGGTCAAAAATATTTGTTGTGGTGGGCTGACCATGAGATTTCTCAATGATCCTTGCCACCTGATACTTAAGCTTCTGTGTGTTCTTCTCTTGAGTGTGGGTAAAACTAGCAATTTGTATGTGACCAATAGAACATAGGAAAAATAATAGAATGCCATTTGTGTGAATAAGTTACCTAAGAGAGTAACTTTCTGTCTTGTCAGCAGAGTTTTATTTGCTGATTTTGATAAAGCTATATGGAGAAGACCACATAGCAAGGAACTAAGAATTGTTTTGGAAATGTCTAGAAAGCAATTGAGGCCTTCAGTCCAATACCGTACAAAAATTAAATCTTGCCAACATTCATGTGATCTGGTAAGCAGATCCTTCCTCAAGAGCCTTTGGATGAAAAGCCCCATCTCAGCTGACACCTTGATTGCAACCTTGTAAGATTTTAAATCAAAGGACCCAGCTAAGTCAGGTCCAGATTTCTAAAACTAAGATAATAATATGTGTTGTCCTAAGCTGCTAATTTTGTCATAATTTGTTACATTGCAATAGATACTAATACATTTGTGAAATAAATTAACATGTCCCAGTTTCCCATCTGTAAAGTAAGTTTTAATTTAAATATAATTATAATTATATTTATATTAATTATTATTTATTAATTAATAATTACCTTCAATTTATTGATCAATAGTTATTAATTAATAATTTACTAATGTATTATATGATTTATAATTTATTGATTAATAATAATTATTAGTTATTATATCATTAGTTATTGTTATTAATTATAATAATTATTAATTGAATATAATTAAAATAATTATATTATGGGCTTCGGTCAGAATTAAACACTTGAATGTCTGTCATGAAGTAAATGCTCAATAAACATTTGTTATTATAATGAGTTGAGTAACATTTTTTCTGTATTTTATTTTTATCTGAAATGTCTAGAACTGTCATCTCAGGGGAGTGGAGATTAAATAAAAATAGAACAAAAGGCATCACACTCCCTAATTTCAAACTAGATTACAAAGCTATAGCAATAACAACACAAACAGACACAAAAACAGACAAATAGATCAATTGAATAAAATAGAGATCCTATGGCTAAAATTAACAAGTCAGGAAATGACAGATCCGGCAAGGATGCGAAGAAAGGGAAACCCTCCTACACTATTGGTGGGAATGCAAGCTGGTGCAACCACTCTGGAAAACAGCATGGAGATTCCTCAAAAAGTTGAAAATAGAGCTACCCTACAACCCAGCAATTGTACTACTGGGTATTTACCCTAAAGATACAAACGTAGTGATCCGAAGGGGCACGTGCACCCAAATGTTTATAGCAGCAATGTCCACAATAGCCAAACTATGGAAAGAACCTAGATATCCATCAACGGATGAATGGATAAAGAAGATGAGGTACATTTATACAATGGAATACTATGCAGCCATCAAAAGAAATGAAATCTTGTCATTTGCAACTATGTAGATAGAACTAGAGAGTATTATGCTTAGCGAAATAAGTCAATCAGAGAAAGACAACTATCATATGATCTCCCTGATATGAGGAAGTGGAGATGCAAAGTGGGGGGCTTGGGGGATAGGAAAAGAATAAATGAAACAAGATGGGATCAGGAGGGAGGCAAACCATAAGAGACTCTTAATCTCACAAAACAAACTAAGGGTTGCCAGGGGGAGGGGGGTGAGGAGAAGGTGGTGGGGTTATGGACATTGGAGAGGGTACGTGCTATAGTGAGTGCTGTGAAATGTATAAAACTGGCGATTCACAGACCTGTACCCATGGGGCTAATAATACATTATATGTTAATAAAAAAATTTTTAAATTTTAAAAATAGAGTTCTAGAAATACATGGTCAATTAATTTATGACAAAGGAGCCAAGAATATACAATGAGGAAGGGACAGTCTCTTCAATAAATGCTATTAGGAAAACTGGACAATCACACACAAAAAAATGAAACTGGACCACTACCTTACACCACATTCAAAAATTAACTCTAAATGGATTAAAAAGTTGAAAGTAAAATTTTAAACCATAAAACTCATAGAAGAAAACACAGGCCATAAGCTCCTTGACATCAGTCTTGGTGATGATTTTTTTTGGATCTGACATTAAAAGCAAAGTCAACAAAAGCAAACATCAACACAAGTGGGACTGCATCAAACTAAAAAGCTTCTGCACAGTGAAGGAAACCATCAACAAAATGAAAAGGCAACCTATTAAATGAGAAAAAATTTGCAAATCATACATTCCATAAGAGGTTAACATCCAAAATATATAAAGAATTTACACAGCTTAATATAAAAAAATCCAAATAACCCAATTAAAAAATGGATGGATAGAGGACTTGAACAGACATTTTTCCAAAAAAGACTTACAGATGGGTGATAGGCACATTAAAACATATTCACCATTATTAATCATTAGGAAAATGCAAATCAAAATCACAATGAGCTATCACCTCTTACCTGCCAGATTAGCTATTATCAAAAAGACAAGAAATACCAAGTGTTGGTAAAAATGTGGAGAAAACATGCACTGTTGGTGGGAATGTAATTAGTGCAGCCACTATGGAAAACAGTTATGGAAGTTTCTCAAAAAGTTAAAAATAGAATTACCATATGATCTAGCCTTTCCACTTCTGGGTATTTATACCCAGAAAACAAAGACACTTGACTTGAAAAGATATACGCACACCCATGTTCATTGCAGCATTATTTACAATAGCCAAGACACAGAAACGATCTGTGTCTATCAATAGATGAATAAATAAAAGGAAATGTAATAAACACACACACACACACACACACACACACACACACACACACAGAGGAATATTATTCAGCCAGAAAAAAGCAGTTAATCTTGTTATTTGTGTCAACATGGATGGGTCTTGAAGGCATTATGTTAAGTGAAATAAGTCACGCAGAGAAAGACCAATACTGTTTGATTTCACTAAATGTGGAATCTAAAATATTAAGCTTCTAGATACAGAGTACAGATTGGTGCATACTGGGTGGGAGGAGGAAAAATGGGTGAATAGTGTCAAAAGGTACAAATTTTCAGTTATAAAATAAATAAGTCATGGAGGTGTAATATATAACCATTTGTCCTGGAAGGCTACCCTGCATGAACTGTGTCCATAGGCTCAGCTTGCTCTCTGACCACCATTTGTTTTCAAGCAGGGAGGATGACTGGATCACTCCAGGAGGAGGGAGCAGGTGTAAGTCAGTGTGTTTGTCACTATAGTTTAGTGACATACATATAGTCACTATATATTGTCACTATAGTGAATAATACCATATTACATATTTGAAAGTTGGTAAGAGAGCAAATACTAAAAAGCCTTATCACAAAAAATTATAACTATGTATGGTGACACATGTTAACTAGATTTACTGTGCTGATTATTTTGCAATACATATAAACAAATATCTAATCATTATTTTTTACACTTGAAACTAATAAAATGTTACATATCAATTATATCTCAATAAAAAGAAAAAGTAAAATATATTTCTGTACCAACTGAACTTTCTCCTGTATTAGTTATGCAGCAATGTACGAGATAGCAGGGATAGTAGTGAAGAACATTGACTAGATTCAAATCCTGGTCTTGCATTTGTGAACTGTATGAACTTAAGGAAGACATTCCCATCTCACCAAACCTCAATAAACAATAAGAGGAACGCATGAGGGAGGGACAGAGTGCATGAGCCGGGCAGGGGAGGGAGTAGAGGGTAGAGGGAGAAGCGGGCTCCCCGTCACACTGAGGAGGGAGCCCAACTCAACCCCAGGATCCTGAGATCATGACCTGAGCAGAAGGCAGACATTTGATCGCTGAGCAACCCAGGCTCAAAACACATGGAAGGGGGTTGGGAATGACCAGAAAAGTACTATTTCTTGACCTGATGGTGGTTACTAGGATTCAAGATGTTTACCACATAACTCAATCTATACATTTTTATTGTGTGGTTTTCTGTATCTGGTTTTATATTGTATCTGGTTTTACATTGTAATAAAAGATTTAAGACAACAAACAAAGAGACAAATAAAAAACAATGGGAGCAACAATCTATTTGCATAAAAGGTAGGACTGAATTTAATAAACTGTATAAGCACTTAGTACAGTTTCTAATTCGGAGTTGGCACTCAATAAAAAACAGCAACTCCTCTCATTGTTTTCCTAAATTTCTTTGGTTAAAAAAAAAGTTTTTGTAATTCTGGAACTCAAAACTTTCCAAAAAAATCTAATGAAAAACGGACCATATTACTATGGAGCTTTCATTACGCACTTAGAGCTGATGCAACCCCTTGCCCTTTTTCCTTTGCATTCTATTGTTTGCACCTAGCAGCCATCCTTCCCCTATTAGATAGGGCCTTTTGGGGTCAATTTGTGACCAATATGATATCAATGCATCTTAGATATAGGTGGCCTTCTGTATAGCTAATCTTAGCAACTTATTTAAAGTGAATAAACAAACACAGTAAGTCCCAGTTTGAAGATGTGTTAGTTCCATGGTTTATCCTTGTGTGACAATAAAATCATTGCCTTCAGGCTTAACATCTCATGTCTATAAAAACGGGATTATATCCATCTCAAAGAACTTTGGAGAGAATTAAATGATGCAAAATGCTATGCCTGCCATAAAATCATTGTTCACTGAATGACATTGGTTGTTTAGTTGTTATCAATATTATTAACCTGATTTACAGTCATAGTACTTAGAAATGCCTGAACAGTGTTTGCAAATGAATGAACGTATATAGTCTTACTACGGCTCAAGTGGTGTCATCTGGGTCTCTGAGAGAGCAATATTTTCTACTGGAAACATGAATGTGTAGATTGGCAACATTCAAAGAACATAGGGATGGTTTCAAATGGCACATATTTGTAGCTTCTGATAACTACGTAACTCAGCCATGTGGCTGAGCATAGTGGTGAGCCCTTGAAGATGCAGTTGATTCAGCCCCTTTAAATAAAAATGACAAGAAAAAAGTGGAGAACAGATACATTTATGAACCATTCTACATAGACACAAGGTGCAGTTTTGTTTTTGTGACACATCAGCAACTCTTTAAATATTTATTGTCAACCTGGGGAATCCATGTGTAGACTGGAGGCATATTTAGGCCTTTAATATGCCACCCCAGCAGGGCCTGCTTGAGGCTGCCCATCTGGAAGATGAAAGTTTAGAGCCAATTTTAAAACACATTTGTTAAGGATAGATACGATTGTTTCTAGCTGATTTTTACCATGACATATGAAAGCAAACCTGGGGCTTTTTTATTTAGAAGTTAAGATTTAAACCAAAAAGATAATTTTTTTTTCCAGAACACCTGTAGCAAACTCCTGTATAGTCAAGCCTAATTTAAATTCAATTCTATAAAGCCAACTGAAGAACAATGTATGAATCAAAGCAATGAGATACATTTTCCTATTTTGGCACCAAAAGCAGTAAAACAAACAAACAAACATATAGTTGGAATTTTATTCTCATTTTTTCTCTTCAGACTTGATGGATTGTTTTAACGTATTGAGTCTCTGCCAATTGAGTAAAATTCCTCAGAATTTTACCAAATGAATTTCTAAATGTAATGAGACAATGTTATATTTCTCTTTAAATCATTGTTTTACCAATTTTAAAATGTCTTTTTAAAGACTTAAATATGTATTATAGAATTCAAATGCCATAGCATAGCATTCATCAGAACCAGTCCATTCTTTTAGGCTTTCACAAACACATCTCCTGTGATTTGAAGAGTTAGTCTTCCTTCTCTCCCTCTCCCTACTTTCTTCCTCCCTTCTTTCTTCTCTACCTCCAACCACCTCTCTCCTCACCCCCTTCCTTCCTCCTTCCTTTCCATTTGTTTCTTGGATTTTTATGAACTAGTAAAGTCAATGTTCAAGTGTGAACAATGTCTAAATATTCAACCTCTTTTCCTCTCTCAATAGTTCAAATTATATTCTTCCAGGGCTTTATTTAGATGATTTCTTTATCAAATAAAATTATCCAAAAAAAATGTTGTTTGGTATTTAATATGAGGTGAAGAGACATTTATGGAATAGGAGAAAGAGAACGAGAGCAGGAGTGCGAATAGAAATTGTATTGAGACAGAGAGTCATAGACAGGGAGGCAGAGATAGACAGAGAGACAGAGATTGAGAAAGAGAGATGCTGAAAGCTCCAATAAAACATTTTAGGTCATTGACAAAATCCCAACCACATTTTAGAAGACAACCACAAGGTTTAAGTGCCCCCTACCACCTTGATAGTCAGTGCAAAAATACTATTAGCAGAATTAGTCCCTCTAAAATGATTTTCAATAATCTGAATTTTTTAAAAACAGGTTTACTTGCTTCAAAGATTATCTTTTCAAGAATTGAGAAGAAACATGTGACAGAGCTCTCTCTCTCTCGATCCTTGGGAAGTCACTTTCCTGACGTTAACACTGGAATGGTTAAAGGATTTCTTCTCCTCTGGTACCCGAGGTTCTTGGTCATACACTACTTCGAACAATGAAGAGGTAGATCAGACTAAGAGTGGTGTGCAGCAGAGCAAAATTTATTCAGCGATGGTATGAAGCTCCTGATGAGGGAGGGGACATGAGAGGGTTGCCACTGGAGTTTCTAAGTCTAAGGGTTTTTATGGGCTTGTTGGCAGGCTGTTTTAATCTGATTAACCCTCTATGCACCTGTCACCCAATCAGGTTTTTGTCATCTACCTATCTCGTGGGAAGGGATGGAGGGCTCCTTCTAGGGTGCCTCTAAGATCCTTTTAAGGGTGTTTTCCTCTTAGGGTGGTGGGGGTGGTCCCTTGTCCTTGCTTGCCCTTCTTCCAACTATCCTTCATCAAAATCAAGTAGCCAATATTGTCTGGTAAAATCTAGGGCAGTAACAGTAGATGGCAGGAATGTTGTTCTGAATGTTACCTCCTTTTAAATGAGGTCTGATGTTAATAGAATGAAGAATGGGAGCTGATTTTCCTTTTTGCAATATCTGGTTGCAGATGTGTACAGCCTCCCTATGTACTTGGCAGTTAGGACAATTACCTAGGAGAACTGAGTAAATGGGTCTCCCTTCAATTATCATCCCAGCTTTCACATAGTTTAAAAACATTGACTATCATTAGCAAACTCTTCATAGTCCTCTGTGCCAGTTCCTGAAATGTACTTGCAATTGGAGAACCATATAGAAGGGCAATGATTACCCTTACTGGAGAGGAAATTATTGAGAAAACTATTTTCAAAGTGTTCACGTGGCTAGATTCCTCTCACTGCATTTCTTCTGTAGTCTTGAAAGAAAATAGGTTTGCAGTGTTTCTCAAGTCTTTTTCCCCTATCATTGTTCTTATTCTATTTTTCTTTCATTTTAAAAATATAAAATGGTCCACTGCGGTTCACTGTTTTCTAATGATTCTTTCGGCATTACTACAAAGCTATAGAAATTAGTGTCTCTCCAACTTAAAAATTGTGAGCTGATGATTATACTCTGTAGACTATCTCTCATTGGACTGAGGGTCCTGGCACACAGGATAAGTTCATTCATTTTCTATAGGAAAGTTTCTAGAGATTTGTGAGTTTTCCCTAAGTAGATACACTTTATATGTGTAAGAAATAAACTTTTTAATGTTCAAGGCACTCTTTTATTGAGTTTTCTGCTTTGTTCAGCTGATCCTGACTCTGATTCAGCTGTTTATCAGGACTATACACAAAGAGTTCCTACCTTCCCAGGGAGGTAACACTTGATTTGTGTCTTGAACTACATCTTAAGCCAGATGGAGCTTGGGTTAGGGGTAAAGAGGTTATTGTGCCTATGGAGAATAAAGAGGCATTTCAGGCAGAATAAACACTATGTTCAAATGTACTACAAGTACACTCAGACTCAAATCATCAAGGCTTGTCAAGGATGTGTCTTAAAAGGGACTGTGGTGCACATCTCTACTCTCCCCACTTTGCCATCTTGCGCTATGTCACAGAAGGTTGACCTCCATGAACTGGATCAACAAACTTCTTTGCCTTCTGGCTTCTGGTTGGGTTTAGTCAATGGGAAGCAGCAGCAAAACATCAGAATAAAGAAAGAGAGCAAAGTCAGTATAGTTATGTACTCTTTTTTTTTTTTTCTTCAGGCCCACTCAAGATGGGCTACATTCCTCTATCAATGGTCACAACTCCTGTCATATGGCCCTCTCTCTTTGAGGTCTATTAACTGCTTTGTTTCTTTTGTCCCTTTAAACTTAGAGGTAGGAACAGCATCCTGTTCTTACTGGCCCAGAGGATTTACACTCTGGTGATTTCCCTTCGTCTTGCTGACACTTCTGTAAATGGTCTCTTTAATACAGGATAGTTGGAAGAAAGGCAGGCAGGCAGTAACAAGCCCCTCCCCTCCCCACTGCCCTAAGAGGAAAGTACCCTTAAAAAGATTTTAACCACCCTGAAAAGAGCGCTCCTCCCTTTCCTCATGATAGGTAGGTGACAAAAATCTGATTGGGTGAAGGGAGCATAAAGAGTTAATCAGATTAAAACAGCCTGCCTACAAGCCCATAAAACTACTAGATCTAAACACCAAATAGGCAACCCTCTTGGTCCCTCCCTCTTTGGGATCTTTTACTATCACTCAGTAAACTTCACTAGCACTCAATTAACTTTGCTTTGTTGCCTACCACTCTTTGTCTCGTCTATCTCTTCATTCTTTGAAGTGGCATGACCAAGAACTGTGGGCACCAAAGGAAAGGAAATCCTATAACATCTTTATTAATCATTCCTCAGAAAACCTCAATTTCAAGTATGTATTTTGTTTCATTCCCTGATGGGACCCTGACTAATAAAGAATTCTTTCTACTTGCTTTACTTTCCTAATTTAGAGCACTTATTAAAAACAGTAGGAACAAGCTATTCAGTAAAAGTACTTATATCTCAAAATACCTAGAGGGATTTTTGTAAACACAGCAAGAATTTTTTTGAAAATGCCTGAAATCACCACAAAAACTCAGAGAATCCTTATCCTCTAGGTTGTTTCTCTGTTAGTGTGTGCCCAGGGCCAAAGGCACACTGTGAGGGAGTGTCACTTTATCATGCTGGAGAACTTATTGTTGAGTCCCTGCTAAACCCATTTGTTCAGTTTGTCTCAAGAAATAAGTCTAACCAAATGATTTCTACAGAGGCTTTCTTTCCCATCTTTTAGTCTCTCTCCTAATTCATTAGTTCTGTAAATTGCTTGCTGTCTACATACTTTCCTTGTTAACCCCTGAAATGGCTTTCTTTTTGCTCAGAACTGTGGTCATATTTCTATTTTGCCTCCTCTACCATCTTGCTGGAGAGAAAGGAAGGATTTTCTTTTCTTATTTTAGGAAAGTTCATTACATTCTTGCAATCTGAGCTGAAAAGAGATTTTCTATTGCTCAGTTCTCCACAGCTCTCATGAACAACTTTTGGAGGCTCTGCCCACTGACAGGATCAGTAGAGGTAAGTTAGGGTAATACCATAGACATACACAACGGTACTGATGCATGAGAGAGTACACTGGTGTCAAAGAAATACACTGGTTACGTGTAGCTAAAAAGATTAAAACATGCATGAGGGGTGTCTGGGTGGCTCACTCGTTAAGCATCTGCCTTTGGCTCAGGTCATGATCCCAAGGTCCTGCCCAATCCTATATCTCATTAGGCTCCCTGCTCAGCAGGAAGCCTGCTTCTTCTCCCTCTCCCACTGCCCCTGCTTGTATTCCCTCTCTTGTTGTGTCTCTCTCTGTCAAATAAATAAATACAATCTTTTAAAAATTAATAAATAAAACATGCATGAGGAGTCAGAAGGCATAGAAGACCAAGATGGAGAGCAGGAAGGTGCATTAAGGAACATCCCTGACTTACCAGGTTTTTTTTTTTCTTTTTTTACTGGTCAAGCAGTAGAGATCTAAGTCAGGAACCTGTTCTTGATGGAGCAGGAACCTCACATATCTACAGGAATCCAGGTACAACAATATATTAAACAAAAAGGATGAACAAGAATCCAAATACTTAGGAAAAAAAAAAAAGAATCCAAATACTTACTGAAATATCTTGAACCTATTGCGTGCCAGAAATGGTGAAGAAATCTATCTATTTGGCTTGTTCTCCATTGTGCAATTTCTTTTAATCCTTAAAAACCACTTGAAAATTCCTTTTCTATGTCTATTTACAGATATTGGCTTTATTTCTCCCTACTTTTATGTCAGGTCATTTTGATGAAGTGTTATGATTTCTTTGGGAAAAACAAATCAGCACGGAAATCCTTATTTCCATTCTACTTTTCTAATTTTGTCAACTAGTTCATATTTTTGTCTCAGGATAGGTATGCCAGTTCCAAACAGTCTGTTCATAAACATCAATGTCCAGAAGTGAGACAAGGTGGGAAGGGGGACCAACTCTTTGTGCACCTTTTGAAGATCTAAAAAAATTTTAAGAATCCCCAGCCTTCTTCTCCTCATGTCTTATTGACCTGCATTAGGTCACATGGTACTCTTTAAACAATCATTGTCAATAGGCAATGGAATTACCAAAATTGGCTTAATCAATCCATAATTATCCAATAAATATAACTGGGTTATCAAGATTTCTGCCCTAGGCAGGGGCCAATCTTCCCTGAAGCATGCCCTCACATGCAGGAAAACTGACAACTGGGGAGAAAAAAAAAGAGTTCATTTGATAAGAAGAGGAAAATAGCTATTAAGTAGATAATCACCAAAGACTGAAAGATCTAAAAGACCATGAAAATGTAAAGGACTATGCCTGAGTGAATAAAAGTGGCAAGATTTTAAGTAATAATTGGGTAGAGGCAATAATAATAATAATAATAATAATCCTGGATAATTTCCTAGAGCTCTCTATTTAAGTAGCATGTTATCTTTTTTGGTAGAAAGAAAGAAGATGGTGGCTAGGGAATATTTCTGTCCCACATCAAAGAAGAATTGAATTTATTTTTATTTAATTTCTTGTCCTGAAAGATATTCTGCAATTCCTCCAACCATGGGTCAAAGTATAATCCAATTTTCCCACTGAGCTCATTGACAAATTCTTATCTTAACAAGATTAAGACTTTAAAGCAGAAACTTCTCTGATGTTTCAAAAGGCAATAATAGCTTTTTACTGATTTTCTTGCACACTTGACCATTCCTTGTCTTTTTAAGCTGCCATTTGTTCTTTAAAAGTCTTTATAAGTTGTACATTCTCAGTCTTTCTCCTTTTCGGAGGCAATTGTGCTTTCTCTTTGCCCTTTAGCTGACTGAAAGGCCAGGGTGGCTGTCTTCTTGGATAGGTGAAACTGTATTCTGAAAAATCTGTAAGATACTGTAAGTATTATAAGGAAAATGTGTAGTGCAGAGCTGCCTAACAGCAGAACCATAGATCCTAAGTCTAAATTTATGAGTAGAGTATAGTATACTATAAGTACAATAAATATAGGAAGATCATACATGTGAGTTGAAAAGTTCATAAATAACAGAAGTAAAACAAATGAATCACCAAAGTAGTAATTAGTAGAAGTTATTATACATATGAGACAGGGAAACTAAGGGATTCCATGAAAAAACTATTTCCTCCTTTTTCTACTTCTGTTCTTGCACAGACCTGCACCCCTACCCAACTATGGCTTATAGTTAATAATGTATCCCCCCACCTTGTAAAGGTCAAGGAGTTAATGATTTCTTTGGAGTCTTCCAGCACAAAAGACAAAATCTAAGGAGTGACCGGGAAAGCCATTCATGTATGTTTTCCAAGACCACGGACTCCAGACATCCTGACATCAAGACCCCTGACTCCAATATGTACCTTTTGGAGGACACCTGAACATTCATCCTTGTTTCACCGATTTCCTGGATGCCTGAGGGGATGCATACACCAGACCACCATCTTTGATAAAAAAAAACCCAGGCTCCAAGTAAAGATGAGACTCACTCTCCTTTCCTTTCTGAGTCTTCCAGACACTCTGTCAGTATCTTCTCTCTCTAGATCTTCAATAAGCTCTACTCTCACTTCCTCTTGGTTCACATTTGATTTCCATCCTACTCCAAGCCAAGAACCCTCATCAGTCCTTGGACACAGCCAGCCTGTATCACATACACCAAAAAGACAGTCAGCAAGTTGGGACCACTTAAACCAAAACATGGAATAAAGCTCAGTGGTATACTATTATAAAGCAGTTGATAGAGTGGGATAGCAGTGACTGTTTATTCTTCATAAAGATTGCTTATAATATCAGAATTTTCTTAAATGATAGGGAATTGTTTAGTCATTATCCCATATCAGTTTTAGGCCATCAGTTTACATCTCACTTATGATTTTCAGAGACTTAAACAAGAAATGATACAGGCTGAGTTAGTCTTTCAAAGTAAGTTAAATTAAGCTTTATTTGTACAACTAAACTGGTTTTGCCTACTCAAGCAATTTTCAAGGCTGGCTTTTTTTATTTTTTCTTTTAACGGATCATCCTGTGAGTATAGAAGAATCCTATATGCAAGCATGAAATTATACTTTCATCCAAGAAAGTAAATATCTTTTAAAAGCTGTCTTCCTTCATTATCTTTCAGTGAGTGGCGTGTGGGAAGATCAACTTTCTCAAAGGCTTTGCAAAAGCATTTTTGGTATGTGTGAGTATCAATCAATTTATAGATCCATCTCCAGATAAGGGAGCCTGGGTTCTCTGGAGACTTGGCACAGTTCTAGAAAGAAAGCTTAAAAGTAGCCTGTCTGCCTAGGAGTAGAGGTTATCGAATACTAGCTTCTGTCTGATGAAAAACAAATTGCCCTAGCCATTAATCACTACATAACAGACTGACCTCATTATGCTGAAAGAATTTTAAATTAGTGATAGTTTTATTTGAGGAAAATACAAAATTTTATTTCATCTACATTAATCAAATTTTCAAATCTGATTATTCTTTTCAACTTTTCCAGTAGAATCTGGTTTTCAAATCTTTTGATTTTATTAAGTTTGAGAAAATGTGAATGACTGCGTGGTCTGTAGTTACAGATGGTACCCAACATACGATGGTTTGACTTACGATTTTTCAACTTGACAATGGTGTGAAAGCAATATGCATGATGCAGTAGAAACCATAGTCTGAATTGTGATCTTTCCTTGGGCTAGTCATATGTGATAGATATTCTGTTATGATGCTGGGCAGCAACAGTGAACTGCAGCTCTCAGTCAGCCACATGGTCATGACAGTAAACACTGATACACTTTGAAACATTCTATGTTCAGACAACCAATCTGTCTTTCATTTTCAGTACAGTATTTAATAAATCACATGAGATATTCAATACTTTATTATAAAATGGGCTTTGTATTGAATGCTCTTGCCCAACTGTAGACTAGTATAAGTGTTCTAAGGATGTTTAAGATAGACTAGGCTAGGCTATGTTTGGTAGGTTAGGAGTATTAATTGATTTCAAATGCTGTTTTCAATTTACACAGGTTTAATGGGGATGAAACCTCACTATAAGTAGAGGAAGAGCTGCATTTTATTTTATTTTTTTTAAGGTTTTATTTATTTATTAGAGAGAGAGAGTATGAGAGGAGAGAGGGTCAGAAAGAGAAACAGACTCCCCACTGAGCAGGGAGCCCGATGTGGACTTGATCCTGGGACTCCAGGATCTTGACCTGAGCTGAAGGCAGTTGCTTAACCAAGTGAGCCACCCAGGTACCCAAGGAAGAGCTGTATTTTAATATTAGCAGGTGGTAAAAATGAGTGCTATAAAAAATGATAAGGAAATGTCTCTGTTCCTAATCAGAAATAACACTCTTGGGGTGCCTGGGTGGCTCAGTGGGTTAATCATCTGCCTTCGGTTCAAGTTATGATCCCAGGGTCCTGGGACAGAGCCCCATATCAAGCTCCCTGTTCAACAGAGAATCTGCTTCTCCCTCTCCCACTGTCCATCTCCCTGCTCCTGCTCTCTCCCTCTCTCTCTCTCTTTCTCTCTCTCTCTCATCTTCAAATAAATAAAATCTTAAAAAAAAAAAAAAAAAGGAACCCTCTTGCCCAAAAGAAAGTAAATTTGAGGGGAAAAAATAAGGCCTGAAAAGATGTTTGGGTCTCCTAGCTGGGACCTGAAGGAGGATAGTGAAAGATTATAGTAATTTAGTTAAATGTGTGCATCTAAGTAAGACCATCTGGGTTAAAATCTCCACTCTGTAATTTTTGGGCTGTGTGATTTTGAAAGATATTCTAAAGTCTCTGTGCTTTAGTTTCCTTACTTGCAAAATGGTAATGATAGAATTAGGTAACTGTGATCATTAAATTAGATAGTATAGATAAAAATACATAAGTCAGTGTTAAGTATTATTATATCACATCCCTCTTCAAGTCTAAGAATTTCCTTCCAGGGGTGCCTGGGTGGCTCAGTGGGTTAAGCCGCTGCCTTCGGCTCAGGTCATGATCTCAGGGTCCTGGGATCGAGTCCCGCATCGGGCTCTCTGCTCAGCAGGGAGCCTGCTTCTCTCTCTCTCTCTCTCTCTCTCTCTGCCTGCCTCTCTGTCTGCTTGTGATCTCTCTCTGTCAAATCAATAAATAAAATCTTTAAAAAAAAAACAAATAAAATTTTAAAAAAAAGAGAGAATTTCCTTCCAATTTAGTTTTTATAATTCTAATAGAGATATTTAGATTCAGAAAGTGTTTTACATTTCCTGCTTGGTATAGCCATGCATTTATTGTTTTCCAGGAAATAGAAAACAATGGATTAGCCCCATTCCATCAGTAAGTTTTATTAAGGTCCTGGTATGAGAAAAACCCTGTGTTTGACAGTAAGCAGAAATGAGAGAAGACACAAAAGAAACCAAATAAGCACTCTATGGGAATAGAGTTTACATCGTAGCTTGATCAATACAATCAGTACACATGGAAACAAAAGGCAGTAAACTAAAATTATAATCCATGAATACATTATAGCTCTAATATTTCACCTCCCCATTGAAACCATGTCCCACAGCGTTAGTGAGGTTGAAGCTACTATAAAGTTAAAGCTTGTTTTGCAGGAAAGTCTTTCCTTCTAATCTAATTGTGTCTTTTCAGACCGCACTAACAAATCTGTTAGCTGTCTCTATAGAAGCTTGAACTCAAAGTCAACTGATATGGTTCCAGCCTATGAAGAAGCAAGACCCTGCATTCCAAGATGCCATCCAGTTTATACTGGTTCAGCTCCCCAAGCATGCCTATAGCCCTTTCTCCTTGCACTTACATAAGCTCCTCATGTCAGGGGCTGAATTTTGCCTCTTTCTGATGTAGGTCTCCATTTCAAAGTGAACATAGGATATATGTTACATATATGTTTGCTCAATATACACACTCCATTTGTCCTCATGAATAGTCCTAAGTTTCCCTTCCCTTTTCATCACTATGCACGTAATTCAACCCTTATGATTATAAAAAACTTACTCTGTGTTCCTTTGGGGAGGGAGACTTGAGGCTTACCTCCTGTCTCTTCATTTGTTTGCCCCTCAAATTAACTCTTTCCTTGCTGCAAATTTGATCTCTCAGATTGGCTTTGTTCTGTATCAAGCAGATGGATTTGGGTTCAGTTACACTATGATCTAATAATCATCTATTGGTGTCCATCCTCCCCTGAGATTAAAAGTTCTTTGAGGGCAGCTAGGCCCTGCTTGTCAGAAGTCTAGGTATAGAAAATGTACTCTGTAATCAGTGAGTGTTTGAAAACAAAGGAATGTAGTAGCCAGAGAAATAATCACAGACACAGTGGAAAGAACACTGGAGTGAAAAGGAAAGGAACTGAGATTACTGAGTTTGACTCTCTCACTAATTATCTGTGAAATTTAGCTTCAGTGTTTCCACCTATAAAATGAGAGAATTAGCCTAGATTAGTAACATTCTAGTGGTTTTTTTTTTAATAGCACAAAAACATTGTTCGTATGAAATCTTATGAACTAAACAGATAAAAGTAGAAAACTACAAACAACCTTTGTACTGTCAAGAAGACCGTTTGCATGAATCACTGTTTTAGCTGAATCCTAAAAGACAAATGGGAGTTAACCAGGAGAAGAGTTTGGAAATGAGAAAAGATTTCCCAAAGTCTAGAAAGAGCTTCAAACTGAAACCCATTAACCCATCAGATTTAAGAGTAAGAACAGGGAGTGGAAAGAAATGGGACCTAAGAAAGTAAGCAATGTCAGATCATCAACATCCATAGAAATCATGTTAAGAACTTTGGACTTCAGGGCGCCTGGGTGGCTCAGTCATTAAGCATCATTAAGCTTCTGCCTGAGCCTTCAGCTCAGGTCATGATCCCAGGGTTCTGGGATCAAGCCCTGCATTGGGGCTCCCTGCTCAGTGGGAAGCCTGTTTCTCCCCACTCCCCTGCTTATGTTACCTCTCTCACTGTCTCTCTCTCTGTCAAATACATAAATAAAATCTAAAAAAAAAAAAGAACTTCGGACTTTATCCTTAAGGCAGTAAGTATCCATTAAAGAGATTTAGACAAGAGAGTGATCTCAAATTTGCTCTTCAGAAAAATCACTCGGGTTATATTGCAGAAAAGGCATTTGAGAGAAACAGGATTAAGGCAAGGATGTCATTTAGGAGATTGTCGCAGTAACATTAGAAAGAGAAGATGGTCATTTAAGTCAAGACAGTGTCACCAAATCCCTCACTCCCTTGATTCTCTTGCCTCTTTTCTACTCATTAATATTACATTTATTTTCTAACGTTAATTACAACGTTAATACTAACCTTGGCTAAATCTGAGTCTTTGCCAACTCCATTCCTGTACTCAAGAAGTTAAATGTGACTGGGGATAAATATCCATCTAAAATAACTGATCTCCTTTTAAATTCATGAAAATAGTTGCCAATAAGCTGTTAAAATGCTGCTTAGGAATAACACCCTTTATTCTTCATGTCCATTTACCCTTCCATTCTCCTAAAAAATGTAATTTCCTTCTTTCTTCCCTATCTTCAAACTTCCAATACCTCCTGGCCCATTTCCATTCTTAGTTCATGATCTTTCTTCTTACCTCACCAGGAACTGAAACAGAGGGAATCTTCCATAGATTCCTACGGCTTCATCTCACCACCTACCTGCTACTGTTCTTTCCTCTATCTAGTCATTTGAGGTTTTCTCCTTGCTCCTATCCAAAGCCAGTCCCTCTGGTAGACCCCATCTCTTCTCATTTCCTTTAGGATATCACTTTAGTAATTCTCTGGTCTCTTTCCTCATTAAGTTTTCATTTTTACTAAATCATTTTTATCATCATTCAAATACTGTGTTATTTCTTCCATATTAAAGAAATCTTTTCATGACTCCACTTTCTTTGCCAGCTATTACTATGATTCCTTTGACAATTCCTTTTTTGCAGAAAATTCCTTGAAAGATTTGTCTATTCTTTCTTTTCCTAATTTCTCATGTCCCTTTTTCTTATAAACCCACTCTAACCAGACTTTTGCTCCCACCACACCACTAAAATCATCATCATCAACATCATTAATGACTTCCTCATTGCTTCTCACTTACTGGTCTTGCTCTCACCTAATTTGTCAGTAAAAGTTGACTTGGGTAATCATTATCTCTTTCTAGAAAAAAAAATAAAGATTATTAACTTGGCTTTCAGAATAACACATTCTCTTGATTTTCATCCTACCTCATTTGATTGCTCCATACTGGCATTCTTTTTTAATCCATCCTTTTCAACCACTTAATATTAAAGCACTTTAATCCTCAAACCCTGGGCCTCCTCTCTCTTCCTCTACACTCCCTTAGTTACTGTATCCAAGCCTATGAGTTTACTATCCTCCATATGATAATAACTCCAAAATAAATATCTTCAGCTCAGTTCTTTCTTAAGAATTTAATGGCTGAAGCCAATCAGTATCTCATCAACTCACTACAATAATTAATTTAGGAATGAGCACGAAAAATAAGCTATGAATTCTTCTGTATAATTTCACGTTTGGGGGAGCCTGGGTGGCTCAGTGGGTTAAGCCTCTGCCTTTGGCTCAGGTCATGATCTCAGGGTCCTGGGATCGAGCCCCACTTCGGGCTCTCTGCTCAGTGGGGAGCCTACTTCCCCCTTTCTCTCTGCCTGCTGCTCTGCCTGCTTGTGCTCTCTCTCTCTCTTTCAAATCAATCAATAAATAAAAATCTTTTTTAAAAAACAAATTAAAAAATAAATTCACATGTTTTCCACTGGGTATATGAATTGGGACTTAAAACAACTTTAGTCAACATTTGCCAGGAACCTACTCCATACCTATGTTTGGAGCCAAAATAAAAGAAACCAGATCCTAAAGATGGATCTCAATGACCTTGTTTGAATTCTGGATGAAATCATATCTCAAGCCAGATCTGCTCTTGGAATATTCAATTCAATGAGGATAAAATTCCATTTCGAGTTGGGATTTCTATTCTAGAAAACAGATGCTTTCAATCTGGTACACACACATTTTTTGTGAATTAGATATTATTATCTGTACTTTATATAAAAAGAAAAACAATGTTAAGATTCCTAAATGATTCTCCCAAAGTCATTCATAAAGTAAGTGATGCCACCAAGACATGATCTAGGGAGTCAAACTTAGGGCTTCACATTCATAATTATGACTACCTATGAATAGGAAGGAGTTTGAAGATACTGGAGTTCAACATTCTATGTGATGTATCCTTTTAAAGTGTGTGTGTGTGTGTGCATGTATATACTCTTACTGATCATTACATTAGAATATTAAACAGATGGCCATATTTCTTAAGAAAATACTCAAGAACTGATTCAATTTCCATTGAAATATCCTAGTGACAAAATCAACTTTACTCTTTGACTGACATCCTCAACTTCAATTCTATTCTTCACAGAAGAATGGACACAAATCTCACCTATAGGTTTTGTGTTCTTCTATTTTAATTGTGCAGACAATAACTAAAATCTAGTTTCATAATGTCTAAATTTTATGGGAAAGACTTACCTTTTTACCACTGAAATGATGTTAGTATAAGTGAAGAAGTCACTGAAATGAGCACAGGACAAGGAATCCAGGAAACCTGGGTTGGCACACTGATTCTTTCTTTCCAGCATGTGACATCATGCAAGTTTTTTAGCGCACGGCAGACCTGTCTCCTCAGTAAAGTGTGAATCACAAACATCTATTTTATAGGACTGTGGTAATGATTAAATGAGATGACAATCACCTGTAATATAATGCACCCTAAACAAATCGAAGGATTTTTTTTCCCATTTGTTTTACAAAATTCTTTCAGAATATAAATTTCTTTCGAAAAAGATTCCCAAAGATTCTATTTATTTCAATAAATGTTAATTTCAACAAATGATATGGTTCATCACAAGATGTATCATTTCCTCAGTCCTTTTTAAGAAGGCATTAGTCCTATTGACGAAAAGCACTGGAGAGTGTGCATGTTGAGCCAGGAGGAAAGGCTCAGAAAAGTCCTGGACAGAAAAAGTCAGTCTGGCATTCAAGTGTCCAGAGATAAAACAAGAATGAATTTGCAAAATTGCCTCCATTGGCATTATGTGGATATGTCTTGACTATTCTGTAACTTAAAAAAATTCCACCCCAAAGCTGAACTACAGAGAATTCTGACATTGTTTAATATCCTACGGAGTGAATGGGAAACTTATTGCATCTGTTATCTTATCTCAGAATGGGAGTGTTTTTCTTTAAGAATTCTCAGAAGGGAGTCATTCTTTGATAATTGAACTCCCTGTGGTGTTGGTCAAGTGGAAACAGTACACAGAGGCTTCAAAGAAATGAAAGCTCTGAAAACAGAACAGAAGCTTTTCTGGCAGTGATGAGAAGAGGCATCTCTTTGACCTTTTAAATATTGAAAACCAATAGTTTAGAGAGAGCTCAGGCAGAAGTCCTTGAACAGAGCATAGGGGAGAAAATTTGCCACCCCAATTTGTATCTTTTGGCATGTGGGTTATTTTAGGTTGATTATTAAGAAAGAGAAGGTGCTAGAACTTTTGACCTTTCCTTTAAGTGCCAAAAAAATTTTAGCTAGAGAAACTGCTCCAGGAAGGGAGCTTTCATTTTAGATGACTACAGTATAATATGAACTAGGTGTGGTAGACAGGGAGGAATTTAGCACTTTTTGTTTATTAAAATTTCTCTATGTCCCATTGTTTCTATATGGCTCAGCAGACATTTGTTTACTAATCATTTACTCCATTTTTATCTTCCTGTGAATTGATTTTCCTTCCTTTGAAGTCCTTCACTCCCACCCCTTTCTCCTTAGTTCAGGATGACACATATACCACATTTTGCCAGACTATCTTTGGAATCTCTCATGTTTATGTGAATTCCCCATATGTACATAATTAAATGTGTTTTTCTCTTCTAGCCAGACTTCTTAAAACAAAAAACAAAAAACAAAACAAAACAACAACAAAAAGAAAACACCAAGGGGGTGGGGGGCAAATAAATAAAATCAGAACTGCAAGAAAATTTGCAACTGATACCACAGAAATATAAAGGATTCTGAGAGACTACTACCAACAATTATGCACCAACAAATTGGACAACCTAAAAAAAAATAGAGAGGCACCTGGGTGGCTCAGTGGGTTAAAGCCTCTGCCTTCTGCTCAGGTCATGATCCCAGGGTCCTGGGATCAAGCCCCGCATTGCATTGGGCTCTCTGCTCAGCGGGGAGCCTGCTTCTGCCTTTCTCTGCCTGCCTCTCAGCCTACTTGTGATCTCTGTCTGTCAAATAAATAAATAAAATCTTTGAAAAAAAAATAGATAAATTCCAAGAAACACACAACCTCCAAGACTGAATTACAACAGAATAGATTAAGGAGACCAATTACAAATAATGAGACTGAATCAGAACTTCAAAAACTCCCTAAAGACAAAAGCCCAGGACCAGATGGCTTCGTAGCTGAATTCTACCAAACATTTAAAGAATAGTGAGTACCCATTATTTTCAAATTATTCCAAAAAATGTAGAAGAAGGGAAGCTTCCAAATTCATTTTTACAGGACCAGCATTACTCTGATACAAAAACCAGAAAAAAGACACCATGAAAGAAAGAAAGAAAGAAAGAAAGAAAGAAAGAAAGAAAAAGAGAAAGAAAGAAAGAGGGAGGAAGGGAGGAAAAAAAGAAGGAAGGAAGGAAAAGAAAGAAAGGGCGAGGAAGGGAAGGGAAGGAAAAGAAAGGGAAGGGAAAGGAAAGGAGGGAAAGGGAATGGAAGGGAAAGAAGGGAAGGGAAGGGAAGGGAAGGGAAGGAAGGGAAGGGAAGGGAAGGGAAGCGAAGGAAGAGGAGAGGAGAGGAAAGGAAAGGAAAGGAGAAATGAAAGGAAAATTAGAAGCCTATATCCCTGATGAATATAGATGCAAAAATTCTCAACAAAAGATAAGCAAACCAAATTCAACAATACATTAAAAGGATTGTATGTCACAATCTAGTGAGAGGGATGCAAGGATAGCTCAACATTTGCAAATCCATCAATGTGATGCACCATACTAACAAAACAAAGGATAAAAATCATATGATCATCTCAATAGATGAAGGAAAAGCATTTAACAAATTTCAACATATATTTATGATAAAAAATCTCAACAAAGTGGTTATAAAAGGAATGTATTTCAACATGATAAAGCGCACATATAACAAACCTACACTTAACATCATACTCAAAAGACTCCACCAAAAGAACTATTGGAATAAATGAATTCAGTAAAGTTGTAGGATACAAAATGAACAGAAATCAGTTTCACTTCTAGAAGAAGAAATTAAGAAAATAATCCCACTTACTAATGCATTGAAAAGAATAAAGTACTTAGAACTAAATTTAACCAAAGAGGTGAAAGACTGTACAATGAAAACTGTAAGTCATTGAAGAAAGAAATAGATGATGATACAAATAAATCAAAAGATATCTGTACTCATAGACTTAAAAAAAATAATATTGTTAAAATGTCTATAACCACCCAAAGCACTCTATGGATTCAACAAAATCCTCGTCAAAAGATCAATGGCATTTTCACAGAACTAGAACAAAGAATTTATAAAGACCCTGAATAGCCAAAGCAATCTTGTGAAATAAGAATAAAGCTGGATTTCAAACTATATTACAAAGCTATAGTGATCAAAAAAGTATAGTACTGGCACAAAAACAGACACATAGATCAAAGGAATGGAATAGAGTCTAGAAGTAAATTCATAAATATAAGGTCAATTAATCTGTGACAAAGGAGGCAAGAATTTACAACAGAGAGAAGACAATCTCTTCAATTAATAGCATGTGGAAAACTGAACAGCTACATGTAAAAGAATTAAACTAGACCACTATCTAACATCATATAAGCATACAGCATATAAAAATAAATTTAAAATGGATTAAAGACTTAAAGCCATAACCCCTAGAAGGAAACATAGGCTATAATTTCTTTGACAATGGTCTTAGCAATATCTTTTTTGGAACACTCTTCTCAGACAAGGGTAACAAAAGCTAAAATAAACAAGTGAAACTACATCAAACAAAAAGCTTTTGCACAGCAAAGGAAACTGTCGATAAAACAAATAGTCAATCTACTGTATGGGAGAAAATATCTGCAAACCATACACCCAATAAGAAGCTAATATAAAGATAAAATATAAAAGAACTTATACAAATTAATGTCAAACACACACACACACACACACACACACACACACACACACACTGGATTTAAAAATGGCCAGAGGACTTGAATAGGCTTTTCTGAAGAAGACATACAAATTAGGCACATGGAAAGATGCTCAACATTACTAATCATCAGGGAAAAGCAATCAAAACCAATGACTTATAACCTCATACCTGTCACATTAGCTATAATCAAAAGGACAAAAATAACAAGTGTTCATGAGGATGTAAAGAAAGGGAACTCTCATGCAGAGTTGGTAGGAATGTAAATTGGTGCAACCACTATGGAAAACAGTAAGGAAATTTCTCAAAACATTAAAAATAGAACTATCTTTGCCTAATTTTCCTTACAACCAAAATTTACTCACACAATTCTTCAAACAAAAATCAATAGCGCCATTTTAGTCCTTTCTACTCCTGGAAAGGAAGCCAGATACCTACATTTTACTTCCTAATTTTAACATGATAGTGGAGAAGATAGTTTGGGAATGAAATGCAAGCATAGGTTTTGCCACAAAATGGAATCACTCCTTGGGTTTTCAGCCAAAGATGCTAATTTAAAGAAAAGTAAGTATAAATTTTCAAGAAAAACATCAGGACAGCAAGGAAATTATAAACAAAACAATAGTGTCTACTGAGTGCTACAATGGAACCAGAGTTACCCGGATTTTTATATATTATATATATTTTATAAAAATACAGATTTTTCTTCTGCTAAACGAGTGTAAGAAAATCTGACATAATTCTCAATAGCTTTGTTTATGTGGGATTATAAATGCATTTCATTAGGTTGCTACAATTAGTTTCTCACAATTAAACCATTTACCCATGGTGCCAAGACATTACCCTTAGTGTGTTTCATTATATGTAGGGGCATTCTGAATATTATTAGGAATGTTCTAATAGGAACAAAGTTTTACTTTTATAGGTTCACTTACATTTTCTTCCTTGTTGATATTCTTTTTGTTTAAGGCAGAAATAAAAGAAGTGTTCCCACTTCTGCCATATAGTAACACGTTATATTTGAATATCTTTAGAATGCCACGGTCCCATCACAAGCAGCAGTTTGGCATCCGTGAAGGCCTAGAAGAGCCTACAGCACTCTTGAAGAACAGTGAATTGTGTTTTCATCCAATTATCCGAAAGTAGATGAAGTATTTAGCAACTGAACTGAAGAGAGCTGCTGTTCCTAATAACCACAACTCCCAAGAGATAGTCAGACCATGCTCTGGTCTCTATTGCTAAGGAAGTTCATCAGTGTCAGAATAATATCAATCAAACAACTTGGAAATAGCTATTGAATGATAAGGTGTTCTCATAAGCAGCAGATACTTTTTTACTGGGTTCACTATGAACAGCATACCCTTAGTAGGCAACAGGACTACAAAATGGCTCAATAACCTACTATCTAGTTTCAAAATTCCTCATTTATACTCATAGTGGTAAAGTCCCTGCCAGAAAAGGTTTTCTCTTTCCTTTATACATTTCTAAGTTGATCTTTCAAGCAGCCAAATATTTAGGAAAATTTATAGGAAATTTAACTAGGAAGAAAAATATTCTTTATAAGCATCTTTCCAGGAATACTATATATTGATTCCATAAAGGGAAGCAACAAGACTGGGACTTTAGTCAGCTATTTCACCACCATGAGATGAGAAATAGAATGAATATACCACATTAAAATAGTTCACGAGGGGTGCCTGGGTGGCTTAGTGGGTTAAAGCCTCTACCTTGGCTCAGGTCATGATCCCAGGGTCCTGAGATCAAGCCCCTGCTCAGGCTCTCTGCTCAGTGGGGAGCCTGCTTCCCCCTCTTTCTGCCTGCCTCTCTGCCTACTTGTGATCTCTGTCTGTCAAATAAATAAATAAAATCTTTAAAAAAAAATAAAAATAAATAAATAAATAAATAAATAAATAAAATAGTTCATGGTATTTGCACTTATTGTATTTATATCATCAAATTACGTAGATTTACCTGAAAATAATTAATCACTATTTACATTTTAAGGTAAATGTCTGACTCTCACATCAATTTGAACAGAGCAAAGAATAGCCATTAAAAATTGTACTGGGGGCGGCGCCTGAGTGGCTCAGTGGGTTAAAGCCTCTGCCTTTGGCTCAGGGCTGGGATCAAGCCCCACATCGGGCTCTCTGCTCAGCGGGGAGCCCACTTCCCCTCCTCTCTCTCTGCCTGCCTCTCTGCCTACTTGTGATCTCTCTCTGTTAAATAAATAAATAAAATTTTAAAAAAATTGCACTGGGACTAAAAACAGAGATATTTAACCACCCATTTTACATACTCCAGAAATAAGAGGCAGACTGAACAGTTGTACTGTTCTTCATAATGCAAACTCCAACACAAAAGCTAATTTTAATTTTCATCACCTAGAAAACAGTATTCTATTCCCTTCACATTGACAAGCACACACCAAGCATTCTAACCAGCAGTGGCCTCTATTCAGTTTTGCAGAGCACAATTTATAGCAGCTGATAAGTAAAACCTGCAGCCAAACACCCAGCTGCCAGCCCAGAAAACACAAGTCGCATGCTTTCATAGGTGGCACCAATCTAGTAATTATTTAACCTTTGCTCGTTGAACCATATCAACAAAGGTATTTCTTGAACTTGGAAAATAAGAATGAATTTGGTTCAAATTCATTAGTATTCCCAAGAGCTTCAAGAGGATAGATAAATAGGAAGAATAATCGCTAACACTTCTTGAGCATTTACCATGAGGGAAGTACTTTACGTACATTATCTCATTTCATCGTTACCACAAACCCATGAGTTAGGGAACCTCATTAAGCATATTAAGCTTAACTAACTTTCATTAGGTCTCAAAGCTAATAAGTGAGGGAGTTATAAACTCAGAGCCCAACCTTTCAAACTCTGCCTCTTCTGCCTCATAAAACTGCCCAGATGAATAAGAAATCAAGTGGGTTCCAACTAGGAAAAATGATTCTGTTCTAAGAATTCTGTTCTAGTACCTGAAACTTCCAGCATCTAGATTAGGTCCACTATTTTCAGAGAATAAGTCCTTAAAATTAAAACAAGGTACCTGGAATGGATAAATAGTTTAATCCATCTGTACCAACAAACCTATGCTCTGAGAAAAGGCAAATATTTTAAGTAGGAAAAAGCATAGACAGGACGTGTCCTAAGAATATCAACTCCTAAACAGGACATTCAGAAGAGGATAGACCTGAATAGACAGAAGTCATGGACTTGAAGTAAAAGTAGAGGATAAGGATAGAAGAGATGAGAACAGGAAGCAGCAGTTGAAACGCTGCAGGAAGGTGAACGTTAAAGTCAACCTCAGGGTTTTCTTCGGAATAAATGCTTTTTGTGGAATAGCTAAAAACATATCCTCTCCATGCTCGGCATGGAGACTACTTAAAATATAAGTAAATAAAAATATTTTTTTAAATAAATAAGAAAATAAAAAAGGCATAACCTCACCACTTGGTATCCTATTCTTGGACAAGTCAAAGAAAAAAAAAAGACTTCTAGAATTCTGATCCATTTTTTTTCTTGTAATATGGAATTCATACTTCAGTGATTTCTGCTTTGATATATTAAAATCATATCCAAGGGAGTAATTTGGTAATTTGGGAGTAAAAAGGGAGTAAAAAGTAATTTGGTAATTACTTACTAAATTGATTAATTAAGAAATAATTCAAATTATTCTAAATTATGTGAAAATTAATATCTCATAGGTTTTCCTAAAACAAACTATGAAAATATCAGAAGATAGCAATCTTTTCCATTCTCAACTCCTTTTACTCACATGAAGACAATGTATTTGTTTCATATGGGAGCAGTCTATGACCATTTTGTTACACAATGAAATGAGTTTACTTTTAACTCATTACCACTGTTTTGTAAATTAGCTTTCTGACCAACTCAACTTTTTTTAAACTAATGTTGGTATTCAGATTATGTGAAGCAGAGTGACACAAGCTGGATAATAGCTCCAATGCAATATTAATACAATTCTTTTTTTTTTATTTATTTTTGTTAAAGAGCTTTTAAAGTGGTTTATATTGAAACATATTATTAATCCAACTGTTCTCACTAGTCTCATTTTCAACATGAATTGCTGAAGGCATGAATTATCTATAAAGTTTTCATAATAGTGTTGTCCTATAATGAGTTAAAGATTATACACAATGTCCTACAATGAGTTAAAATTATACACAGTGAAACAGTTTTAATATATGAGTAAAATCTTCCAATTCTGGATAAGAAAAATTAAGCACATTGAATTTTATTCAATCTTCAAATTAAAATTATAACTTCATTTCTGTAGAAAAATGTAAAATATCGTATGGCATAATGGAAAGAGCTTGACTTTGATTTTATACAAATGCAATTTCAAAATATGTCAGTCTTAGGTAACAGATATATTGAGTGAACTCAAGACTATGTTATCATAAGCAACTATCCATTCTCCCACTGATCCTTCAAATCCTCTCGATGGGCTAGTTCTTTCCCTGTCCTTGGATTTTAATCTCCTTTAGTCACATTTCACAAAAGCAGTGTCATCTTAATATGAACATACAATTTGTGTAATGAAGAATTAATCTTCAAAGAGAAGTCTGTCCTTTGCCCCTGCTCCTGGGAGGTAAACTCTAAACCCTTGAAGTTTCACAGATGGTAGGAATGTCTTTGACATTCATGATAGGCTCCTGGACCAAACCTGATAATTTAGATTCATGTGATGACTCAGTGTGGACAGGGCAAATTCAATAGTCTTAATATGAGACCTGGCCACACCAGAAACACAATCACATGATAATATGGTAGGAACTTTTCGTCAGGTGATATCAGCATGACTTACAGTAGGGATGGGGATGGAGATCCAGTTCACGTGGGCCATGATTCAATCAGTGCTGCCTAGGCAATGAACCTTCAGTTATGTCTTTGGATACCAAAGTCAGGTGAGCCTCCTGGATCACAATACTCTGTATGCTCATTGCTACAGATCACCAGTGCCAGGAGAATAAGAAGTCCCTGAAGTCATGACAGTTTCAAGTTTGTAAAGTCCCAGTTCCATAGTCTGCCTTTTGCATTTCTTCCTTTGTCCTGTTTTAATTTTATAATAAAACTGTAATCTTCTATATGGTACTTTCCTGAGTTTTGTGCATTGTTCTAATGAATTATTAAACCTGAGGGAGTCCATGGGGACTCCTACATTTGCAGCCAGCTGGTTGGATGTGAGGGTGGCACTGTGGAACCCTGAAATTGAAGGTGGTATTTGAAGTGAAAACAGTCTTGTAGGGAGTTCCCTCTGGATTTACATTAAGTAAACTCCTTACAATTGTTATGAGAATCTTGGGTAGACTTGGCCATCTAGAAAACTGTTCCTTAACATCCTTAACCTCCAGTTTGACCTCACTGCTTATGACACCAACCCCTTACTCCATTTAGTTATCTGTTGCCAGCTTAATACTCCTCTAGGTTTATAAGCCAGAAATGAGAAAGTGGGGACTTCCTACAGGAAGAGCTTCTCTTTTTACCCTGCCAACTCTAGCCTCACTTACTAGTCACCATTTCCAACTCAGGTGTCCTAGAGGAAGAGTCAAGTCTATTTTGCATATTGTCATCTGACATTGGGATTCTCAAAATTTTTTTTTTAAATAATACTCTCTGACTCACAGATATTGATGTAGTCCCCATGATGTTATATTCCTTTGCCCCTCCAGATGACCTTTTTAGGTAGAATTCTCACTTGGCCTAAGGTAAAGAAAAATGTGTTCCTCACTTCCCTTATTTATTGTTCTTTAGAGAACCTTCTCTTTCAACTGGCCCATTTCTACTCTTAGATAAATTAATGCTGGGAGAACCCACTTTACATAATGAAGTCTTTTGACACATCTGGCATATTGCACTTTTATTTTTAAGCTTGTATTCCTAGGGGACATCCTTGTATCAGTATAACTCAGTGATCAACCAATGATCAATCAGAAGATTTCCTTAACTGTCTTTCTGCCATGTTTCCCACCCTTTGCCAAGAGGATCTGTATGGAACTTCATTCAATACTTGTAATATAAGGATTTTTTTATAATCCACTCAACTTATTTTTAGTGTTGCTTTGTTTTTATCTCCCTGCTTAAAATTCTGTCATCCTGAGCATAAAATCAATACCTTTAGACATATTTGAATTACTGAAGATCAAGAAATCCTGCGTGCTTTCATCATTGGTGTCAAATGTTTTATCACTGTTTTGGAAGACAGATGGTCAAACTGATTTTGAAAATTTCATCTTTGGATTGATTCAAAATACATGAATGTGTTAATCTATAAGAATTTGAAGTAAACATGTAAACTGATAAAGGGTTCAGAATAAAAAATAATCCAGCCTAACATTTGGCCTAAAACAAATCCTAGTTATTTTGGAAATAACCACCAGCAAGGTAATGAAAAAAACAACTGGCCTTGGACTTGACAAGTCAGATAGTGACCCAGGTCTCACGCTGTCAAGAGCCATACTGAGAGGTGTTGGTTGAAGCAGAATTAAAGATAACTGGGAGCAAGGCCTCCAAATAGGGTCTCTAGCACAAGTACACATCCTCTACATCAGAACATATGCATTCTTTGCCTTAGCTTCTGTGTTACCGCCTCTCAGGCCAAGCAGGTCTCTGGAATGTTAAATGCAAGTCTCCCTTTTCCACTCTCCCTCTCAGAATTTAGGCACTTTGTGTTGGTATGCTGAGTCCAACCATATTCACCTACCACCCATGTAATTGCTTCCTTCTGTCTTTAAATCCTCTAATCCAACTACTTGTTAATTTAAAAATTATGTATATCCTATAAACAGATACTATCTGAGCTTCAGCTTTCTACAAGTGAATGAATTCTCTTAAGACTACCCACCCATACTCATGAGATGTTGACAGACTCTCTAATTGCCTTAGGATTAAGTGATACCAGAGAGGTTTATGGAATGCTTGCTATTATAAAAAGTATATTTAAAGGTTTTATCTTTTTTCACACATTTATTTCTAATGATGCAAAAAATATATTACATTTTTATTTAAATTCTAATACTCAGACATATAATAAAGAAAATGACCAAACATATGAATAGGCAGTTACTAGTAGTTGAAAAAATGCAGATTACAATAATAACAGCTCTCACAGCTCACCCAACAGAATGCTAGAACTGGAACAGTAATAATCTCACTACTGGCAGGGATATAGGGGAAAAGTAGAAATGTGAATTTTTGCAGGCTTTTGGAAAGCCATCTGGCAATGTCAATTAAAAATTTAAAATGTACATGTCCATAAGCCCAGCAATCCCACTCCTGGGAAATTACCCCATAGAAATAAAAGCATTGGTGATTAAGACTATATATACAAGGATGACTATTACATATTTATCATGGAAAAATCCTAAAACAAAGAGAATGCCATTCGGTAGGAAAATAGATTGTGATACATTCCTATCATAGGATATTATACAACTATAAAAATCAATTCACCAGAGCCCCACTGAATAAACTAGAAACGTTTCAAGAAAAACAATAAATTGCATAAACATACATATAATGTAATTCCACATTCATAAAACAAACTGTGACTAAATAAAACCCTCATATGTACATATGATTTTGAGCATGACATGAGGATGCCTGTGGAAATTGATTCATGAGGTTTATAATGTGGATCAGCTAGAGGCGACACAAAAGAATAGAAAATAAGAGGAAAGAAAGTGTGAAATTTAGAAAAAGGAAACTTGAAAAAATAAGTGTTCACAGAAAATAATATATTTAATAAGACCCAAATGTGTACTATTATGTGTGCATGCTTCTGTGTGCACACGTGTGGGCATAGAGAGATGCACTAAGGAAACGATCACCAAATGGGAAATTTGGTTTTCTCATGGTAGGGTGATTTCAATAAATTTTACTGTCTCCAAATAGTTTTTTGAATTTTGACTTTGTAAATGTTTGTATAATTTACATAATATATAAAACATTTATCTTGTGAAAAAGAAATATTAGTGGCTATTAAAATCATTTTTCCATAGCTGTTCTGTATGAATTTAATGCCCCCACACCATTTTGTCAAAAAGTAATTAATAATTCTAAACTGATTTTCTGATGGCATATACACTGTGTCGTAGACTGCCCCTCTCCTCACTCTGGTTATCTAGACAACAGCACTTGCTCATTTCCTTGGCCCTCTCAGTGTTCTTAAACCTCTGGTTTTAGCTGCAGATCTATCAGACTGAATCTCCACCTTCCCAACTCTGGCTTCATCATCTCTAATGTGGTTTGCTACCTATACCAGCTGTACTTTTCCATGATAAGTCACTATCTAGTTGTCACTTTGAATTTCTAGACAAATTTTGTCATAGTAAATATTATTACTTGTCTCTTTCATGTTGTCTACCACCACAGTGGCAGCCTCATTTTTTTCATTTCTCTTGATATGGACATTGTGTTCAACTAAGTGAATCTGAAGCACCTGAAGATGAGGAAGAGTCTATGAATGCAAATGTATAGGCAACAAATGCAAAATTTTGTAGTGCTTAGTCTGAGAAAGAAAACTTAGAATGGGCATTATATGTGGATATAGATACTTAAATCAAAATGACATCCAGAGAACAAAGCTAAGATAAATAGAAGTTATAAAGAAGAGAATAATCGAAGATGGAACCTTTTCATACTGGGAGTTACTCCAAAATAGGCACTGGTATTTTGGGAAATAAGGAGTACGCTTAAAAAAAAAGAAAGAAAAAATCCAATGGAGACATGGCTTTCATTATCAAGGATGCAGGAAAAGGATTTCATTAGAAAATAGAATGTAGGACCAGACTATCTCTTATTTCCTTTTCACTTTGGAAATTCGGTGAGTTCTGCGTATTGTTTCAAACATGTGGTTTTTTATTTCAAAGGCTGTTTGGTGAACTCATATTCTCTTTATAAGTATTGGAGTTTGGATCAGATTATCCTTTCAGGGTCACAGCATATATGCCTCATCCTTCTCTTTGCTCTTCCTTTTTGTATTCTATATTTCAAAAAGGGCTCAAAAGCAAACTGTCCAGGAAATGACTAGTGGATCCCTCTTTATTTTTGGTTTTCATGTTACCTCACACCATTAAATGTCACTTCTGAATACTGGCCACAGCACATATTCCATGAAATACAAATCTATAACCATGAAAAGGGTATCAGGTCTTAATATTTTCCTCATTTTAAAAAAATTTCTATGTCTAAAATCTGAGCTCAAAGTCTTAGAAGTAAAACCTGCCATTAATCTTCCTAATTATCCTCTTTTGGAAATCTTTTCTTACTTAGCTTTCCAGAATCAAGGTAAACTCTCAACGCAAAAACAACATTGGGCAACACAGACAGTCCCCCAAAATTTTCTCCGAAAAAATCTCCTTACTAGCTTTTTTTTTTTTTTTGAAGGATTTTATTTATTTATTTATTTGACAGACAGAGATCACAAACAGGCAGAGAGGCAGGCAGAGAGAGAGGAAGAAGCAGGCTCCCTGCTAAGCAGAGAGCCCAATGCAGGGCTCGATCCCAGGACCCTGGGACCATGACCCGAGCCGAAGGCAGAGGCTTTAACCCACTGAGCCACCTAGGTGTCCCCTTACTAGCTTTATTGAAAATCATCTTGGTTCCTTTCAATATCAGCCCCCTTCATCCCAAAACTTGTAATGTCTTACCAGGAGGAAGGTGTAAGCCATAAAGAGTAAGAGGACTGCCAATACCCTCATCCAATCTTTCCCTTTGAATTTTGCCTAATTTGTCCCAAGTTTTTATAATGGAACATCATTCTCCATATGTGTGTGTCTGTTTCTGTCTCTGTCTCTCTCAATCTCTTTCTTATAACACCTCTTTTCTCTCTTTTCATTTTCTCTCATTTCTCTACCTATCGTGGCTTCTTATGACTTAATCCTCCAAGAAGTGTTTTGGAGAGGTTGCATCTAAGTATAGGAAACATATTGTATTACATTTGACCAGTTGTTTCATGGGAGATTTCCTTCTTCATTTCTTTTTAGTGTATCAACTAAACTAATTAGTAATCTCTTTAGTAATTTCCAAATCATTGTTCCTCTACAATAACCTGAGTATTATGTTCTCTAGCAATCCTTTCACCATCTTTATCTACTAAACAAACAGTGGCTCTATTTGACTTAGTTATATACATGAAATACTTCTTTAGAGCCATTCTGTACCAACTCCTTTATTCCAGTATAGTCATGCTTTTAATTTCCTAATATTTGGATTAATATTACTACTAATATTATTAGTAATGGCCCATTAAACTCCTTTAATTCATTTATGGGTAATGACAAAAAAATTTTATGCTTTATGTTTCTCTATAAGCTGTGATTTAATGGAATACATTCCATGTATTAGAAAACCGGTGAATTAGAAGTATGGAGAGAAGAATTTGACATAGAAGTTGCCTATCAGGAGGGAAGATCATATCCTAAGAGAGATTATTCTAAAGATGGAAGATGTGGGGGCACCTGGGTGGCTCAGTCAGTTAAGCATCCAACTCTCGATTTTGGCTCAGGTCATGATCTCAGGGTCAAAAGAGCGAACCCTGCATCAAGCTCCATGCTGAGTGTGGAGCCTGTTTAAGATTCTCATTTTCCCTCTCCCTCTGCCCCCACCTCCTGCTTATGTTTGCTCTCTCTGCTAGAAAGAAAGAAAGAGAAGAAGGAAGGAAGAAAGGAAGGAAGGCAGGCAGGCAGGAGTGAAGAAATAAGAACAAAAGTTGAGCAAGTTCTGGATTTAATAAAAATTAAAATGTTTATATTAGACTCCAGGGCTAAAACTTGAGTAAAGAAGGGAAGCCATAAAATATTTATGCCAAAGATAGTCTATGAGGTTATGAGGTTATAGCAAATGTGTCTAAGTGAGACTGTTCGAAACAGTGGAGGGATCCTACCCCAAATTTATAAATTAAGAGAAATGTAAAGAACTTAGAACACTGAGGTGCTTACTAAGCATCACTTTCCCATGAGCTACTAGCTCTTACTACAATTTATCATCCTTTGTGCTTATGAAATACTTAGACATACTTTTATTTTAACTTACAGCAGTATCCAATTATTTCTATTTCTGGAAAAGCACATAGCATGAAAGACAATTTTCAAAGCCAAGAACATGAAATAGACACAGCTCAGTTTAAATGGAGGTGGCCTTTTTTTCTTCATCTTTATAGATGAAGAAATATATAAATATGGGGAGGAAAGAGACTAGCTATGGGGGGGAGAGGAAAAAGTAATTTTTGGAAAACTGCTGGGAAAAACTATGTCACTAAAAAGTTTAAATAATTCAAAAACTTCTTTGCAGAGTTTGAAACATGGGCTTCATATATCTTTTCAATTAATTCAGACTAGCTTACGCTGTTTAATTGTGCCTCAATCAGCCTTTTCCAATGGTTATTATAAAAATCATTAAGATGTATCTGCTTGTGAAACCTTACAGAAATAAACAAGAGCATAGAAATCAAGCAAAAATTTTTTATAGACTAGAATAACCAACAGAGGACACCTAGTGGTGGTCAAGAGTAGTGCCATGTTCTTTCGTAATATGTTCTATACCTCACAATTACAGAAAACTTTCACTATAAGAGATTGTGAGGTGCCTGCTGTGATACTTTCAACTGAGCAAGAGGCCACAGAGAATCCAATTAATAAAATAAAATAAAATTTAAAAACCACTGTCTGATTTCACACTTGTCCTAAACCATTTAAAAATGTATAGTCTGATAGACAACAAAATTATATTATAAACATTAACTTGTTAGGAAATGAAATCTTAGTTGTTTCTCCCACTAGAAGGAACGATAATTATGTGACATGAAAGAAGTGTTAGATAATGTTACCATGACAATCGTATTGCCATATAAGTGTATTAAATCAACATATGATACAGTGTCTAAAAGTCAATCATATCTCAATTAATAAGTGTTTAAAATGTATAGTCCAGCTGGGAAGCTGGGGAGTAGAACCTGCAATCACATAGCAGATAGGTCTTTTAAAAACAAACTTGCCTCCTTTTTAAATCCTAGGTTCATGTCAAGTATTTTTTTTTTAAATGACATACACTCGATAATTCTATAAAACAATGTTGTCATTGTTATCATCTATCATTGTGTCTATCAGGAAACTAGACAGCATGCTGGGTACTGGGAATACTGAATGAGGAGGTCAGGACATAGCTGAGGTCCTGGAAGGTAGAAGAAGCAGACTTGTAGAAAGATGAATGATACGAAGTGTTAGAGGTCCTAAAACAGAAGAATATGGGGAGAACGCAGAGGAAGGGGCTGCTGGTTTTACAGGCTGGGGAAGTGAAGTCAGGAAATGCTTCAACTGAGGAGGCACATTTTTGTTTGTTATCTTAGCAGCATGTGCTGGATGGTCAGCCTTGTTGAATACCTCTTCATTTATAGAACAGGGAAGGAGAGATGGGTTGTTGCTCCTCGCTCTGGCAGCATTAGCCTTGCTGTCTGACTGTAGAGACTTCTCATTATGTTTTCTAGGCCTTCTCAAAACTAATTTAGCAAACTTTCACTGTATTCCAAATACATAGGAAGAACAGACTTTAAAAACATATTTTAAATCTCATATATTTGGAAATGAAAAAAGCAGGAGTCTGGGATCCAGATGAACAGGGTTTTTCCACAGCTCTTCCACCAACACTCATGTGTTGTAGTGAAATCATTGCAACTCAGTCTTAATTAGATTTTATGTCAAATGAGGGTTGGGGACATGTCACTGTCTCAAGTTCCTTCTAATTCTAAACATTAAATCACATGCACACCCATCAACTCATCTGTAGACACCAAATATGTCCACCATTTCTTTTTTTAGTTCATCTCTCAAATGCCAGAGCCTAAATCCCCTCCCCTTGAGTGTGATGTAGTGCCTGACCTCTATTGAATAGAATCTGGTGAGAGTGAGTATCTGACCTCCCAGATTAGGTCATAAAATGCACTGCAGCTTCCACCTGGCATTCTCTCTCAGCTCACTCATTCTGGGGGAAGCCAGCTGCCGTGTCATAAAAACACTCAAGCAGATCTGTGAAAAAGCCCTTATGGTAAGGAACCAAGGCCTCTAGCCAACAGCCATGTGAAGGAGCCATCGTTCTCCAGTCAAGCCTTAGATGACTTCAACTTCACACAAAATCTTGACTACAACCTCCTTAGAGACCCTGAACCAGAATCATTCAGCTAATCTGCACCAGAATTCTTGATCCACACAAACTTTGAAATAATAAGCATTGTTATTTTAAGCCTCTAAATCCAGAAATATATTACCAATACACCATCCTTCAAGCCACCTCCTTCTTGGCTCATGACCTAATCCAGAACTTCTGGTATTCAAACCTCAGTGGACATTAATGCAGATGCAGAATTATTATTTTCTCTTTAAAGGAATGAATATTTATTTTTCTACCTCCATCCCTATCGTAACATGGAAGTCCTAATACTCCCCCTGTCTCTAGACCTTCTAGACCCTGCCTCTAGACCTTATGTAACAATGTTACTGCTAAAAAAAGCCTGGTTGCCATTTGTAGTTTACACAACTCTTTCAACTAGCGCGTTTCCTTCTTTCTAGTTGAAGAAAGCAAATTTGAACAATCACTGAACATCACCTCCTCACAAATCCTTCAGCTCTTTTCTGAAGCTTCAAAGTGCATACTCTCCCCCATGCCAGGATGAGCTACTGTAGGTGACTGTACCCCCTACATCTCCTGATGAGCAGGCATAATTCTAGAATCCAGAACATAAGGCAAGAGGCTCAAGTTATTTTTTGCTTTTTTCACATGGATGCAGGGACTCTTTTAAGGAAGACAACCTTATTTATTTTTCAGAGAGAGAGAGAGAGCACATGCAGGGGCAGAGGGAGAGGGAGAAGCAGACTCCCAACTGAAACAGGGAGCCCAAAGCAGAACTCAATCTCAGGACCCTGAGATCATGACCTAAGCCAAAGGCAGACTTTAACCAACCAGGCGCCACAGGGACTCTTTTTAATGTAACCATAGGAAGCTTCAATCTCCCAAGGTAATTATAAACAATGAAATTATTAATGGGCCTAGATTAACAAGACAAAAATAGTGCAGTACAAAGAAAATCACCTGTGTAACCACTGGTCGGTCCTATGATTGAATCACAGCATTGCTATTACTTGCTGTCTGACTGCAAACAACTTACTAAACTGCTCTGAGCTTAAGGAAAATGAGAGCATTGATAATATGCTTTACAGAGCAGTTACAAGAATTTAGGAATATATTGAATGTGAAAAGTGAATTTGTAAAGGACTTTACATATTGTAGTTTATGTTGTCTTATTATATTGAGCCACCCATGAACACTTACAAATCACTTAAAAATTGGTCGAATTCCTAGGTCTAAGACACTTGTAACATTGCCAAATCTATGAGAAAACTGGGTTCAGGGTGCCACTACCTAGCTAACAAAACCAGGCGCAAGTTCTTAGCTTCAAAGGCTAGTTTCCTCATCTAGAAAATGGGTAAATGAACTAGAGAATTTTAAAATAGCTTCTTGGGTGCTAGTAGTTGTAAAATAACACTTGTGGTTAAATGGAGAAAGAAGACTTTCAAAAGTCAGAAAAATAATCAGCATATATTTTTACCTACTATATTAAGGAAATAATTTTTACTTTGTATTCATTTCATTTGAAACAGTTAAGTGTGAAAATGTTATCTGTTTTGATAAGTAGCCAGATGGTGTCTAAAGATATATTTTCTTTGTAGTTTAATGCAATTGAAATGAGTTCGCTAGTCACCTCTTGAAACCTATGGAGCTTTAAAATCAATCATTTAGAATACAAAGATCCTAGTGAGGCTATTAAACTCTATGACTTTTAAATGTTAAAATCACCAAAGCACCTTTAATTTTACTGGTAATGACATATACAACCTCTTATAGGATATTAAGTATTCATATTAAATCATAATAAATATTCATGCTGAACCATAAGCCAGCTGATATTGCAAATGGTCATTTATGTTGTCGTTTATGTACCAGTGTCAATCCTGATAGGATAATGTTTGTAATTTATTAAGCAATAGGTCACAAGAAAATGTCCAGTTCCACACTATTTCCATATTAGCAGCAATGAATGTTGCCAGGGCACGGTGGAATATAAATTATTTCTCAATTTAAACATGATGCTACGACAATAAAATGCCCATAGCTAACAAAAGTCATTAGTATGCGCTATAGAACAAGCATGTCATAGATTACACACACACACACACACACTTAGGATATTTGGTATTGTAGACAAAAAGAAATAAAGAAATAAAAAGCAGTAAACATCAAAGCTGATGGTCCTCTGATTTATACCAAGCACAGCAGGGATGAATGGAAGTCTGGCAATGGGATGCATAGGGGAAGGTTAGCTCCTTTATAGTAAGCCAAATACTTCCCTCTATAAGGGAGCAAGGTTCAAAGTCAGGTCAGCCAGAGAAACTTGGAGAGAAAGGGAACTAAAAAACAAAGATCTTTTGGAAAAAGCTATTGTTTCCAATGGATGACTACATGACTAATAAAAATGGAAGGCCTCATTAATTTTATTTAACTGTTAATCACCAGATGTTCTGAGCCATATGGAAAGAAATTTAATTTAATGTTTTCAGAGCTGTGATGTGTGTGTGGTATGTGTGTGAGGTAGGGTGTGTATTTGTGACAATGTGTGTGTGAGGGAGTGTGTGTGTGTTTGTGTGTGTAAGTGCAATACAAATAGATATTTAGATCCCCACAAAAGGAATTTGTTTTGTATCAGGTCTTTTCTTTCAACAGCAGAGAAAGCAGCACTGTCATATTTGTGATAATATCACCTTAGCACTATATAATTTTTTAGTTTACAACATTCTTACAGGTACAGTTTTTTCTGTTTTTTTACACTAATGCTATTATAACAAGTTTATTACAGAAGAAACTCAGGTCCAGAGAGCATAGAATCACAAAACTAAGTGCAAGATCAATGCTTGAAACAAGGAGATCCACCCTTTCCACCAAGGTCCTTAAGAAAATGTGGAAAAAAGACATACAATTGAAATAATTTTCCTGGTGCTTAAGAAAACTTTATTAAGTTACTTCTTACCACCTCTCATTTAAATTATTCATTTTCTTAATCTTGTCCCCCTACTCCTGCAATTGTTATTACCCAAAGATTGAAAATATGACTCATTCATTCACTCAAAAAAATTCTTGGTATCTACTATATGTGTGGAATAGATACTTCAAATATGTCTATGAGTAAAAAACCATGCCTGACTTCAGGTTGCATTTGCTTAGAGTCTGCTAAAGGAGAGAATCAAATACTTTTGGTAGTACTACCCCAGAGGGCATTCAGACTACCTCTAACTCTCCCCAAAGATGCCAGGAAAAAAGGCAAATATGCTGAGGGTCTGGGTATCATGGGGATAAAACAGTCTGTGATATCCTGTGTTTAAAAATCAAAGTTCATTGTAGGTTCTTATTTACATTCTCATTTTGTTTCCCTACCACTCACACTTTTTATTTCTTCTTTCTTTAACTTTTCTCAAATACCAATCACAACACCACTGTTCTATCTCATCTGACCAAAGTAAGTATATGTTCAGTGTTCTCAGCTTTAGGAGACCAAATCCCCCCAAGATTGAAGACTCTTCTTTGGGGGAGCTCTAGAGGTGACACCTGCAACTGCAAAAGCATTTGACAGTTTTTTTGTGTGTGTGTGAAGTCAGGGTTTCATATTGATAAGGCTTGAGATTCCCTTCTAAGTCTGTATCTTGATTGTTTAGAAATGCCAAACTCTAGAGACAGTTGCATATACGGGTAGATTTCCATACAGTGCACAGAAATCTTAGCTTAAAAACTCAGTAAGAAAGAGTCTAATATATTGATTTCAAAGTTGAATCCTCACCTGGCCTAGCTGGTTTAAATTCAACCTCAATCACTTCATTTAATGATGTCATGGTTTTATCTGTTAGCAAGGCATCCTGGAGACTCCAACCATAAAGCATTTGTGCTGGTTGCCACAGAAACTCCTGCCGTGCCATTGTCTCCCACCCTCTGCAGGTCTGCAGTACTCATCCCTGTGAAGAACAAACAAATCTTTGGGAAACTGTACAGCCATTCCTCTCACAGGATCTACCACCCACTGGGGTGTACTGAAAAGAAGAAAGTCATGCACATCTACCATTCAAGAAGACCAGAATCCCACCATTTCCACATCTCAAAGACTCACTCTTTTCCTGAAGGAGATGCTCCTTCCTTCAAGCTTCTCTTCAATATGTCCCTCTTTCCTCACCTTCAGAAGCCTACCACAATCTCCTTGGAGGGCTTAGACTCCAAAAATTAAAAGCCGGTATATCATGAGCCCTACATTCTTGCATCTAAATTCTGGGTTGTTGTTTTTGGGTTTTTTTTCCCCATGCCACAGAGCTCCCATCAAACAAGAAAGCATGGGGTCTGCCAGTTGTTCGAAGGCAGGTTATGGATATACAGAAATATAGAAAGAAAAATGTAAATTACTATATTAGAAATCACTCTACCTCACTAGTCTTGGCAGAGATAGAGCTAGACAGAGTTTGTATCTCAGAATGCTAGTATGTCTAGTGTTGGGCTACAAACTATATGGAGGGAGTTGGATCTAGTTTTGATGGGGAAAGGGAGTTCTCTTTAAGGTCATGGGCAGATTTTAGAGTGGTGGTAGTGTTGGCTGTTGGAGGGTGGAACAGTTTTCTTGGTCCAGGACCAACTTTTTTCTTCATATTTAGGTTTTATCCAGCGCTGAGAGTCAAGTTCAAAGGGTCATTTGGGTCATGTCAAAAGACAGGTAGCCACAGTGAGGTATGAGATGACAGCATAGCAGTCTAAGAAGACAGAAAAGACAAGGTTTTTGATTAAAGCCCATGAGATAAGTCATTGCACTTCCTATGACATTTGAGGTTGTCTTAGGATAAGTCAATAGACACAAGGATAAAAGGCCTTAGAATTCATTTGGAGTTAGAAAAATAATAAGACAAGAACATGAAATGGCAATTTCAAGACAAAAGCAAAGCCAAATACTTGACTTTTTTATTTATCCCCCCGCCAAAAGACATATAATTGAAGTATACAGCCTATGCCCTAAAAGGACCTCCATATGTAGGACCTAAAGAGAAAATTTAACCTTGGGAAAACCTAGAGACTATATACTACCATAAATACTTCAATTTTTCCACATGATGCTAGTTTACAAAGAAAGCCATCTGTATGAGAATGGACTTTTAAGAGTCTTCCGTAAATACTTGAACCACTCAGGGAGAAGTTTGACCAAACAAGGTTTAAGTTTATAGGTGGTAGACTCCAAATAAATGGAAAAGATTGAAAAATAGCTTGATGAAGCTAAAATAACAAAGCTTTGACTTTTCTCTCAGTTCTCTTTCTGCTTATCCATTTCCTTCAATTAATATGGGCAGCAAGCATTTGATAGTCTAGTGGTGAGCACAGCTGTTTTCTAAATAATATGGGTAAACTTCATCTATTAGTTTGCTAGGGCTGCCACAACAAAATGCTACAGACTGGGTGGCTTAAACAATAAGAATCTATTTTCTCCCAGTTCTGGAAGCTGAAAGTCCAAGATCAAGATGTCATCAAGGTTAGTTTCTGGTAAGAACAATTTCCTGACTCTCAGAAAAACCATCTTCTCTCTGGATCCTCACATGGCCTCTTCTTTGTGTGTCTTAGGGAGAGAGAGCAATCTCTTATGTCTCTTCCTTTTCTTATAAAGATATCAGTCCTACTGGACTTGGGGTCCATCCTTATGATCTTGATTAACCTTAATTACTTCCCTAAAGTCTCTACCTTCAAATATAATGATATATGGGGTTGGACTCAACATATGAGTTTTGAGGGAGTGGACACAGTTCAGTCCATAACACTTAATGAGTTTTTGTTAAAATGTCTTTAGGGGTGCCTGGGTAGCTCAGTTAAGCATCTACCTTCGGCTCAGGTCATGATCTCAGGGTCCTGGGATTGAGCCCCACATCAGGGTTCCCTACTTAGCGGGGAGCCTGCTTCTGCCTCTGTCCCTCCCCCTGCTTGTGCTTTCTCTCTCTCTCTCTCTCAAATAAATAAATAAATTTTTTTAAAAATGTTTTTAGACTTTGGGAATACCACTTCAGTTTTGACAATGCTATTTTCTGAAGGAAGTAGTAGTTAAGAAGCAAGCTACATTAAAAACTCTGGTCCTTAAAAAAAAAAAAAGCAAGAAAAGAAAAATCTGGTTCTGCATTGTGTGGTGACCTCTTGACCCTGTAGAATTTTAAATTTAAGAGACATGAAAGATTAAGAATTAGATTTATCTACCATTAAAAATGACTTAAGCTTTACCAATTCAGGTAGAAATTGGCCTAGTTGTAGAACCTAAAGAAGGAACAAAACCACACAATTAAACTTTGGGATCACTTAGAAAAAGAAGAAATGAAGGAAGCAGGACTTTTTGTACATAGTTTAAAATTTTAATTTCTGAGTGGGTCAGGAACAGTAAAAGTAATTTAAAGGACTTTTATTCTGTGACAGCAAATATTTGATTATAATATGAAAGGGGTTTTGCTATGATTATGTGTAGGTGTCAGCAAATTTGAGGCTTTATATTATTTGAGCAATGGTGATAAATAGCATAATGCTTGCAAGTGTGGACTCAGAGACCAGACTGCTTGGATTCGAATCCTACTCTCTTCTTACCAGCTTGTGTTAAATTTCTTAAACTCTGTGTCCCTCAGTTTCTTTATATATAAAATGTGAGCCATAATAGTAACTACTTCATAAATTTGAGGTGAAATTCAATGAGCTAAAGCCTGCAAAATCCCTAAACTGCTCTCTGGCAATCCTAACTGTTCAGTAAATTTTAACTTCTATTTACTGATCGAGTATCATACAAAAATGATGGTATAAGGAGTTCTATGAAAATTTTCACTGCAAAAACAACCATAACTGGTAAAAATTATTTTTAAATAGCTTTTAAAGTTTCTAAATTATCATAAGGGCATATAGAAAATGAAGAAACATTCAGTTAAAAAAAATCTACTAGGGGCACCTGGTTGGCTCAGTTAGTTAAGCATCTGCCTTCAGCTTACATTAAAATCTCAAGGTCCTAGAATCAAGCCCCACATTGTGCTCTCCTCTCAGAGGTGAGTCTGCTTCTCCCTCTCTCTCTGTGATCTCTCTCACTTTTGCTCTCTCACATAAATAAAATCTTAAAAAAAAAAATAATCTCTGTAAGAACAGCCAAATTGTGTGCATTTGAGCCATGACTTCCACTTCAAAATGGAAGTTCCACTTTCGTGAGTATGGCCAAGAAATGAAGATTCCTCTCCCCCAACTCTCAGTCCAGGGGTATGCATCTCCCAGGGTGTCAGGCCTCCAGCATTTCTTATCCCTTCCAGCTCTGTGTTACAAAGGCTAAATCCAGGCAAGTGCAGACAAGAGGTCAAGGGTCCCTTTCTCCCACTCAGCTCTCACTCAGCTCTGCTACTCAGCTCTCAGGTAGATCAGAGGCTCTACCCCAGGTGTAGCAGGCTGAGACTAGTGGGATCCTCACTGCTCCAGCAGACATGTAGGACAGAAGTTTCACCCCAAGATCCCCAGTTAGTACCCTGCTCATAACGCAGGCACGTCACCCGAAGAAGAGGCCACTACACTGCTTCCAACTCTAGAACAGTGGTGTAGGGATTTTGCTGAGGGGCAAGGCTGATTAGAGAAGCTCTTCCCATGGGAACTGAGTTTATTTGGAACAGAGTATAAGGAAGCTCAAATCTAAGTATAGCATCAAAAATAATAGGGATTTTGATGATAAGCAATTAAGAGGAGCCTGGTTGCTCCATGAAAGCAACGAGCTAAACTGTAGAATAATGGAGTTTTCCAGAGATAACTGGGATAAAAACAGCTAAGGAGAGCTCCCCACCTCACCTCAGGGTTGGAATAAACCACATAGACTGGCCTCAAAGACTATCCCATAAAGGGGACTGAGATAAATGGATCAGAATGTAGAGTAATTTATGCCAGGCATACTGTCAAAAACAATAGAGCAAGTAGCATGAAATTGGTGGAGGCTAACAGCTAGATGTGATACTAACAGACATAAACATCTTAACAAAGATATCAGGGAAAATTACAGTAAAAAAAGAACCCTGCTAAAATCACTGTCATCCCAGGATGACTGTGAGCATACCCAAGACTTCAATCTCTGAGGAGTAACATCACAGGCTGAACACTGAAGGGGAAACAGACTTCACTAAAATGGTCCAGCCAATCACTAAAATATTAAGCAAGCAAACAACAAAAAGACTCAGAAGAAAGAGATCTGTTTCCAGCATTGTTACATTGCCTAAAAAGTTCAGTTTCAACAAGAAAAATATATTTAAAAACACGCAAAGGGACAGGACATTATGATCTAGGAGCAGGGAAAAAAAAAAAAAAAGAAGAAGGCAACAGAATCTGTCTTTGATAGGGTCCAGATGACCAATTTAGCAAGCAAAGACTTCAAGAAGCTATTATTATTATGTTCAAAGAACTAAAGGAAACAATGCTTAAGTAAGTAAAAGAAGGTGTAATGACAAGTATATAACTGCAATGAAAAATGTATTAGTGGAACTCAATAGTAGATTTGAGCTGATGGGAAAGAATCCGCACACTTGGAGAACCATCTCAAGAATAGAGGAAAAAAGAAGAAAAATTAACAGATTCTCGGAGAATTAGAGGATAATATCAAGTGCACAAACATTTGTGCAACAAGAGTATCAGGGAAGAGAAGAGAATGACAGAAGCAGAAAGTATTTGAAGAAATAAGGGCTGAAAAATTCAGAAGTTTAACAAAAAACATTAACCTACACATCAAAGAAATTCAATAACACAAATGCAAGACATTTACATCTAGACATATCATAGTGATAATGTTGAGAAGCAGAGAGAAAGAAAAAGTCCTGAAAGCAGTAAGGGGAAAAGACACATCTTATACAAGGGATCCCCTGTTAAGCTAAGGACTGGCTTTACATGAGAAACAACGGATGTCAGAAAGCAGTGGGATAATGCATTGGAAGGGCTGAAAGAAAAAATAAAACTATCATCCAACTATCTTATAGCTGGCAAAACTATCATTCAGTAAGGAAGGCAAAATAAAGTCATTCCCCTGTAAACAAAATCTGGAAATTTATTTCTAGTAAACTCACTCTACTATCTAAATTCTTAGAAAGGCATGAACCACCAAAAATGACTTAAGAAGAAATTATAAAAATCTGATAAGGTCTATAGTGAATAAAAAGATTGAATTAGTAATAAATGTTTCCACAAAAAGAAACTCAAATGCAGATAACTTGCCTGATAAATTTTACCAAATTTTTTTTTTAAGATTTTATTTATTTATTTGACAGATAGAGATCACAAGTAAGCAGAGAAGCAGGCAGAGAGAGAGGGAAGCAGGCTATCTGCCAAGCAGAAAGCCCGATGCGGGGCTTGATCCCAGGACTCTGGGATCATGACCTGAGCCGAAGGTAGAGGCTTTAACCCACTGAGCCACCCAGGTGCCCCAAATTTTACCAAATACTTAAAGTCCTCTTTAAAAGTCCTCTTCTAGGTGCCTCGTTAGCGCAGTAGGTAGCGCGTCAGTCTCATAAAAGTCCTCTTCTTTTCAAACTGTTCCAAACAATGAAAAAGGGAACACTTCCCAACTCATTCTAAGATGCCAGTATTACCCTGAGACCAATACCAATACCAAGGTAACATAAGAAAACTATAGACCAACACAGGTATCCCCAACTTTTTGAAAGATCTTACTATGCCACTTTACTTTTGCAAAAGACCTAAATTAATGCCTGTTTTTGCTAACTGAAAGGAATTCAAAGAGGGTTTTTGTTTTTATGGGGAAAAAAAAAAGTGAAAAACAAAAATAGCATTCAACTTTTGTTTTGCAGCAAGCCAATTCCTTATAAAGGCAGCATGTACCCAGAGAAGTTACGGTACCACCACCAAGCTCCCACTCCAGAATTATACTCTACATCTTAGCTTAAAGATACTATAGCTCTCAACTATATCTGTGAGCATCTATCTGGGCTTTATCTCAATTTATTTTGTTCATTGGTTAGCAAGATGTGTCCTAAGGTATCAGAAAAGCCTGAGAAGTTATTTTTCAGGTTATGAATACTCAAACATTTTTCCATATAAATTAATGGTAACTGCTTTTCTGCTTTATGCCATTTCAGCTTATGAAAGATTTCATGGAAATGCTTTACTTTCAGAAAGTGGGAGAAATCTGCACTTCTTATGAATATAAAAGTAAAAATCCTTCAAAAATACTAGCAAACTAAACCCAACAACACGTGCAAAGGACTGCATACCGTGAACCAGTGGAACTTATCCAAGTTTGGTTTAACATTCAAAAATAATATAATATACTCTATCAATAGAATAAAGAACAGAAACCTCATGATCTTCTCAATAGACATGGAAAAAACATTTGACAATATTTAACACCCTCTTATGATGAAAACAATAAACAAGGAATAAAAAGTAATTTCCTCAACCTGAAAAAGTTTCCAGTGCCTGGATGAGCCAGGGCCAGCTGTAACCTGTTCCCTAATTTAGACCAGGATCCTTATGGATCCACTTCTTTCCTTCAGGGTGTTGTGCAACTCTACCACCACCACCACCACAATGTATAAGGTTCACTACGTAGTCATCCAGCGATCTGTTGGTCTAATTTTGGAATGGTGACCTGGTCATAGGATAACTTTCCCTAGTCATCAGCATGGGATTTCTTACATCGTGTCACACAAGATTGGGCTGCCACAGTGGTGTCATATTGCCTACACTGACTGAGCCTCACTGAGCACACTTGGGACAATTAGGGTTCACAGCTACCAAAGTCCCACCATGATCTTTGAGCTTGAGCCATATGTGTGGGCCCATGGATTAGCTCTCTTTTTCTGTATTTCAATTGTTATGGACTGCAGCTTCCTTCTCTGGCTTACAACACCCAAATTTAGTGGTACTAATAGATTTCCTTTATTGTGGGAGCCCTCCTAATCCTGGCACCCGGGGCAGACTTCATGCCACGTATCAGGTGGTCCTTCAGGTGTGCCTGCACCCACCTCCTGTGAAGGCTTTCACATGATTGCTTTACAATGCCAATCAATCTTCTGACTGATATTCTTTCTTGCTTATAATCAATGTGGTGGCTCGTGCTCTCCCCAGTTGGCTTTAAGCTAAACCAGAAAAAGGATAAACATTTCTTCTATGAACGGGACAGCTCTTGCTCAGTCCACAGACCCTTTTCCTGTGTTTCCCATTGGTGGTGCAACGTGGAAGGTGGGATGGCAATCAGTATTTAGAGAGATCACCTTCTAGAATTATTGTGATTATTGTTCTAGAAAGACCTGGTTCTACATTTATGCTACAAAATTATAAACAGTAATTTTAACATGACCAGGAAACAAATCATTATTTACACTTTCCTAGATACCCTGGGTAAGATTTGCATGTATGGTTATCATCAATGAAGTGCAGTAACAACCTTTGAAAGAGTCATTGAAAGCCAGTATTCACTACCAGCTCCACAGTGAGATAAAACTTCCCTGGATTTATTAGTATGCGTGTAAAGAAATCTAGCCTCTTCATAGTTCTCATAGGCCATGAGAATTGTATCTGCAGCCATCTGTCTAGTTAAATGGTCTGATGGAGCCCAGAGGAGGTGCCTATATTAAGCTCCAGAATTCCAGGAAGACTGAAGGCTATCTCCCTAAGGACTTAGATTTTAAGGAGGAATGAAGCCCAGAAACATGGAAACATCCTTAGGTTGAAAAAGCAGAGACAGAGGAACTGACTCTTGGAAAGATTTAATTTACACACCAAAAGCTGGAGTTAGGATTCAGTCCCATTACTTTTCCAAGGAGGAGGAGGAAAATTTCTTACCTCCCCATTCATAAGCAGAGAAATATTATTTTTTCCTGATTTCTAATCTATGGATTATCCAGCTCCTCATGCAGGACACGTGATCTAGCTCTCATCATGACACACCAGGGGTAAACCCTGGGGCAAAGGACCAGAAGCTTGTCCACTTATACCACAGATGCCCGCAGGAATTGTGTGTTAAGTAAATGGTTACAGGAAAAGCATGCAGTGAGGAGGACAAGCAATGTAGGGGGTAGATTAGAATTTTAAGTAAAGTATGTAGGAAATGAATCACTGAGTGGATACCTGAAGGAGGGGAGGAAACCACGCATTCTCATATCTGGATCTAAAACATTCCAGATGCAGGGATAAACAAAAGCAAATCCTCTGAAGCTTGAGCATATCTGGGTTTTTTAGTATATTTGGATCAGTGTGGCTGGAAAAGAAAAAAAAGAGAATAGTAGGAGAAGAGACCAGAAATGTATCTGGGGCTAAAACTTCAGGGCCTGTAAACCATCTCATTATGATGCAGAGGAGATAGTATTCCCTATTTATGGTAGTTATAAATTTAAAAAAAAAAGGTAATTATTATTGTTATTACTATTATTATTATATTAGAAATGGACTGTTACAAATTAATTCATTATAAAAGTAACAGCTTAGAAAGAAATATTGAAGAGGAATTTTTATAAACTCTCTTCATAATGGATATTAGATTCAGCTCTTAATCATACGATGATGTGGGAATATGCTACAGACAGCCATGAAAATGATCTGCACTTCATGAATAGAATAAAATACTTTCTAAAATTATCTAAAAATCATACAAAAATCATGACAAAAATAGAGAGGACATAACTGCCTTTACAAGCTATACGCTCGATTTTCCTTAATGAAAGGGAGAGGGAGAGAGAAAGACTCTAAGTGAACTATCTTTCCCAGAATAGTAACTACCCATGGAGAAAAACAGGTGTGAATAAGGGAGTGGCTGACATATTTTGTTTTGTATCTTTCTATACTATTCAAAATTTCTATCTCTTCACTTGTGTAGCTTTTTCAACAACAGCAAGGATTATCCAATTGGAAAATTCTGGTATGTTTCCTATTTCATTTTATTCTTTGTACCCACTATATTTTTAAGTGAATAAATATTGCATTACACAAAATTAAAACTGAAATCTTAGTGTATTTTATGAACAATATTAAAATTAGACCTTTCGGAACATTTCAAATAAAGACAACTATTTGAACAAACCAGTCTTTAGACAACACTCTGAATTCTCAAGAAATGCCAGAATTGACAGAGCAAATGAGGAAGATCTAGAATTAGAACATTACATAGCAAATACCTTTCCTAAAACAAATTTTCCAATAGCTCAAATTGCTGGAACAGAGTATGAGTATGGCCATTTTAATTTATTCTAACATATAATAGTATGTCAGGTTCCACAGTGGTTCATACTGTTTGTATGCGTTATTGCATCGGGAAAAAAATCACTTAATACTTGTGAGCTTCATTTCTCCTCTGAAAAATGGGCATAATCATGCCTACCTTTCAGAACTATAAAACATGTAAACATGCAAAACATGTCAGTAAATTATCTGAATACCACCTAGCACAAGGTGCTCAATGGATGTTGACCCAATTAAATGTCAGTGTTCAAGTGATTAACTGAGTTCACAGCTTTTTTGTGACCATGCCAGGATTAGAATTGCTGATTGAGTGTTTTCTGTCATGCCAGGAGTATGAGCCTAGGCTTTGAGTTCTGGACCTCCTATCTGCTCAGACCAGCTTGTGCTGGCTCATGAGGACCACTGTGTACAATACTCCTCAACCCTGCGTTTGATGACTTTCTATTAGTAATTTAAATTGTCCATGATGAGTATATTTATACCACAAAAATCAACAAATGCTATAAAATCAAGGATTTTGTTTATAGGGGAGCCATTTACTACTCACCAGCATACCACTAATCTAGGCTTGTAGATCTGGAACTAAGTGCACCAAGAGCATCATCTTTGTAGGATGAATATGATATAGACATCTCTTTGAGAGGTCCCTAAGGACTTCAAGTCACAAATATCTATTTATAGTTAATATAACACCCCCTGTGTGTTTAATTACCTTGTGGCAACTTTCAAATTAGGTGATTTTTGCTATATAAGTCTTCAGATATCTTTTTTAAAAAATTTTTGAGTATTTGTTTTCTGAATGTTGCATTTTCCCACATTTCCTGAAGACAGAATGAAAGGCTTAAAATCAGGGCACTGGCTTTTTTCCCCCCATCTCTTTTCTGTTGCCAGTTCAGTGAAGCTTCCCCCCCAGGCGGAATTAATTGTTCAGGCCTCTGTGTTCCCTACATTTTGCTCAAACTGTTAATATCACACTTATCACATTGTATTAGCGTCAGATTTTCCCTGCTTCTTTTCTTGGCAAGATCCTAAGCTGCTCAAAGACGTCCCGGTCACGTTATTACCACTAGCACCTAGAATTCTACCTGGCTCACGGTAGAGCACTCACCAGCAAAATACTCAGTTCACTTGAGCTGGCTCATAAGAAAATGGATGCAGCCAGTTTATTTTGATAGAAATCTCTCAATTAAAAGAGGGCTGCATTTTAGAAAGCTAAGGACAAATTATTTTTCTAGGTCACAAAAATATTTAACCAGTTCCTTCTCCAATGAAATTCAAATCACATAACAAATGCAATAAGAGAAAGAAAAAACAGAACAGTGAGACGTGTGTCACAAAGTTACAGAGGCAGTGTACCTGAACTCTTTGTGTGTTACCAAGATCCTTGGTGTTTTATAAAGACTGGCCTGAAGAGACTCTAGCTTTTGAGGATGAGGATAATCATACCAACCTTACCTAAATGCCAAGGCTGATGTGAGAGTTAAATCATAAAAAAAAAATTTCTGAAAGTTCCTTATAAATTATAACACAACAAACAAATAAAAAATATTATTCTATCTGCTGAGACTTACTTTGTAGAAAACTTGGAAATCTCTAGCACTTCTATAACTCTGAGATCTTGTCACAGATTCAGTGTTGCCTTTATTTTTTATTTATTTACTTGTTTTTCTTACATAGAGTTCATGCCCAGAAATACAGCCCAATGTGGGCTTGAAAGTCATGACCCTGAGATCAAGACCTGAGCTGAGATCAAGAGTTAAACGCTTAACCAACTGAGCCACCCAGGCACCCCTTAGTACTGCCTTTAGAAGCCTGTCTCCCCATGCCAACATGAACACTCACCTAGAGTCACCATTGAATAAACCTAGTTTCCTACCTTCCTTTCAAGTTTTGGATTTTAAAAGCATCTGAATCTGAAATATAATATCATATTAACTAGTTAGTACTGCCATCTAGTGACTTCTGTAAACCAATCAGCTAACTTCATAAAATTTAACTAACCAGATATTTAAACAAGTCAATGCATGTATATCCCCCCCCTTTCTGAAAGTGACATTTGTCTCTCATTTACATGAAGTTTTTGTGTGTGTGAGAAAGCTGCTGTTGAAAAATTTATTTTTATTTTTATTTTATTTTTTTGAAAAAATTAACCAACGCACCACTAATAAACTTGTTGCAGAACTGCTTTGCAGCATTATAGCATTTAATATTAATTTTGCACTGTCTTAACTATTTCTGGCAAAACCTAAATCTTGATATCCATATTAGTGGCATTTCTTTTTCTGCATCAAGAGAGGAAGCGATGCTTTGGTGCCCTCACAGGCAGAATTATTCTGGATTTATTCAAACATTGCCAGTATGTCTTAACCCCCAATGACAGTGATCATGCAGCTGGAATCTGAGCAAAATGCCCTCCCTCCTGTCTCATTTCTCAGCCATGTCTGCCTCTTGCCCAAGAACCACTGTCCGTAGAAAAGGAATGGGGTCTGATACCATGTCCTGTAAGGTGCCTTCGAAGGTCAGTGTGTGTTGGATGGCTCACATAATAATGCCAGGATTCCGCATGTGATGTACGGTCAGCAGCCTGCAAGCTACTTAAGGCATGTGCTTCAGAGATCATTCCTGAGAGAACTACTGATGAGAATTAGTAGAAGAATTAGTACAGAATTAGGCAAACTTCTATTTGCCTAAACCTCATAAATCTGGAGTCTACTTTTAATCACCCTTTTCTTATATCATGCTTTTTACCCAATGATAGCTTAAAAACCTATTGTGTAACTTTTTTCATTACCAATTTTTCTAGATGTAGCACTGTATCATTTCCTATATTGTAAAAGGATTAAGTTTAAAAAAATTAAAAAGAAAACTGGGATTACCCAAATGCTTAAGGGATTTTGCTTTGTTTTTTTAACTCTGATTTACCAAAGAAGATCAGATCCTTCCCTCCTGTGTGCTGTTAGCACCATGTCTTACTGTCTGGAAGTATTTATTACAATAGTAATGAATTTTGGTTAGGCATCTGAAACATCTGCAACCCCCACTAGAATGAAGGCAATTTAAGAGCAGGAATCCATGTCATCTGCCTAAGCCATCTCTCCCTCCACAGAGTGCAGTGTCTTCCTGTATAAAGGAGGCACTCAAAGGAAGATTTATTGAATGTAAAATAAACGACCAATGTCTGAAGATTAGCCTTAAAATTATTTCTTCTGTACATTATCTCTACAGATTATAAACCACACCACAGAAAGTCTCTCTCTACCATTTTCTCTAAACCTTAGCTCTATTAAACTAGATTTTTTACTAATGAGCTACTCAACTTTGTCCTTTCCAAGTGATCCCTTTGTGCTCAATTTCCTCATTTGTGAAATCAGAATATTATAGTGAAAGGGTGATCATTTTTTTAAATCTTCCTTCTATTAATTATGTCCTATTTCTTTTTTGTAGCTAATTGTCTTGGCCAGAACTAAAAGAACAATGCAAAGCAACAATGAGGTTGGAAGAAGGAGACACTGGGTTTTTAAAGACCTGTGTGAAAGGCTCATCTGAAGCGCACCAATGTTTCCCAAGATGTGTTGTCTGAGTTCTTTCTGAGAAGTATCCTCCTAAGGGTTCTAAGATATTTCAAACTCTTAAAAGTTTAGGATCAAAATGAACAAAACTGGATAGAGGAAAAGCACAGTTCCTTTTGAACAAGCTGCTCTTTTAATACTTTAAAATTAAATCTTGAATTATAATGCAGCAATAAAATCATTTGAGTGCAGGCAATTAGTTGAAAAGGAGAGATGATCACATAGCCTTCTGAGGTAATAATTTGCAGGAAAGCCCATAGATTCAATGTTTTAAGTACTCTTTTCATATTTGATCAATGTAATCTTCTTGTTCATTTTAATGATGATGTTAACATTAAGCTGTCTGAATCCTTTGATTTACTGCTAATTGTCAATTTCCAAGCCCTGCTCAGCAGATGCTCATGCCTGCATTCACAGATATAATTATGTGAACCATCTTTTTAGCAGTCAGGGCCATAGATTTAAAATGTAGGTAAAATAATAGCTTTGAGAAATAATTATTTTGAAAATCCAGGGTTTCTTTTTTTGACTAAAAAAAAATCTAACAATATATAGATGAATGCTTTGCCTTTATAGAACCACCCTTAATGTTTTTCTTCCATATGCTTTTGGGTATTTTCCACATTTCCAAAGAGTGCTTATAAACCTTAAACAATTTTCTCTTTGTCAATTACTTCACAAGAGAGACCAATTCATCTCAGCAGCCCCTCCAATCACTGACCACTTCCAGGAACTTAATGAGATTCAAATTCTTTCATAGAATAACCACCTTGGTCCTTGCTCAGTGGGCACATGTACAAAGTAGCCATGGATCAAAGAGAGAGGCCAAATCACCAATAGCAAAGATTAAAATTGAGCCCCTGATATAGAACCTTTCTCAAGGTGACCAGAAGCCTGAGATGGCAATATTTCAATCAGGGAGGGAGTAGCCAATTTTGTCACAGGAATCGGTAAATATTCTGCATACAAATTTACTTTCCTTGTTCACGATGTCTCTGTCAAGACTGAGATTTGTAGAATTGTAGATGTAGAACATCGCAGTTTCTCACATAATAGAACTTCTGACAAAGGAAATAATTTTAAGATGAAAGAAGAGAAGCAATATGTCTTCCCCTTGAGATTATCTACCACAGGAAAAAACAAAAACAAACAAACAAACAAACAAAACAAGCAGAGTAACATCAGCAAGAGAGCAGACTAGGAGGCCCCAGGCCTTGCTCCTCACCAAAAACTATGATTTAACCACTTCTAGAGTGAAAATAACTCTGAAAGAAGTCCAGGGTTCGGGTTTGAAGCCACAGCAACCCCAGGGGGCAAAACAACTGAAAATAACTGTGTAGAAAAGAGTAGAAAAAGCAGCTTCATTTTACCCTCATTACTCCATCCCCTAGACACAGCTCAGTGGTAAGATGAATCCTTCCAGCTTTGAGATCCCCTGTGGGGAAAAAGAGGACAAGATGACACCAGCAGTCCTCCCCACTCTCAGGGACTGTCTTTACCAGGAAGAACCCCAGCTTTTGGAGCCACCAGGGGCTCAAATTGCTACATCTCTCCAGAGTTAGAGATATTGTATGCCCTCCTAACTGCCACCACCATGCACCACCCCTCAGTTGACACTGTTTTGCTCCCCAAGGACCAGGACCACCACATACCCCTGGACCTGGAACCCCTTACATCCAACTGTCCCAGTGCCTACATGTGTTTCTAGACCAGGTGCTACCAAACCCCACCTCCCAGAACTGGTGCCCTTATATTCTCCTAAATCTGGCATTCACAGAACTTGTGTGCCCCCTGGATGGGTGCCATTACACACTCCATCCTGGTGGCCACCCTCATGCTTAACCACAGATATGCAAGTGGTAGCCCTGATGAACTCTAAACTGCCTTTAGAGTCATTCTTCCCCTTTCCTGCATGATATATAGTGCACCTGCATCTGGAAAACTTCATTCTCCTACCCGGTGGAACCCCTGAAGTCCAAAAACCTTCCTTAATTCAGATGATCTCTATCCATTTCAGTTCAAACTAGCAGTCTGTATTGGTATAATTTCATCTTTATATCTGGCTTCTGCTGACTGTTGATTAAAATTATGTACAATCTCTTTATGGAGTGATTGCCCAGCCACACCCTTGGTGTTTTCTCCAGATTGTACTTTCTCCTTTCTTGCAATATGCATAGACAGAACTTTGCAAATCTTAAGGGTCTGGTTACTTTTCACTTAACAGTTTCTTCAATTTCTCTCTCTCAATTTCTCCTCTCACACTTAACTGTAAGCATTAAAGAGAAACCAGGCTATAAGTTTAACAGTTTGCTTACAAACCTACTCATTAGGCTAAAGACAAAAGAATTGTACATAAGCACTGTACTTGAGTTAAAATTTTTTCCCATAGTGGTATATGTTAATAATTCTGAAACCACATGTATAATGGAATTGAATGATTAAGTAAATGAATGGCAATGGTGGGAGCCAGGTTTCTCATGGTTGGAGTAGGAGGTTACAGTAAGCAATGGGAGACTATATTGAGTCACATGGTATTGAATTAGAGTTCTCAACATCAGTATAAATTCATGTTTAGCTTATTATAGATACAAATTCTTACATATAGCAATATTTATGAATGTGTCTCATTAAAAAGAAACAGCAGCTCTAAAGTGGAGTCACTTTTGCTAAGCCCCACCAAGTCTTGATACCTAACCTAATTTCAGTTTCAGCCTCTCTCAGAGTGGAATTTTAAACCAGTCTGGAATTTCCCCGGCCAACACTAATGAGGACATCTACATGACAAAACCCCCTGTATTCCCTTAAGGGAAGGTCACCTTGCCTGAAATAATCCACCCTTTTAACTTCCTTGTCCACCCCCCACCCCATAAAAGCCTTCTATTTTGTACAACTCCTCTGAGCTCCAACCATTTGCTAGATGGAAAGCTGCTCAATTCATAAATTATTGAATAAAACCAATTAGATTCTCAAATTTACTCAGTTGAATTTTTCTTAACAATACACACACAGATTAGTGTATGCACTGTCAGCTGAGAGGATATAAAAGAAATGACATCTCACTAGCAGTGAGCAAACCTCTGAACAAGTTTCAGGTCTTGGTTTCTGGTACTATTCTCAAATAAAATGAGGGCTCCTTGGAGAAATGGCTGATTGTTAGACTGGAGCAGAAAACACACAGGATGAGCCTTTGGGCAACAGAGAAGTAAAATTGTATTGGATTATTACCCAAAGGATGAAATAGTTTTTGAAAATTTATGTTTTTGAAAAATTATGAAAATCCATAAGTTCATTTAGGTGTAAACAAATGACTAGATACATAAATGGGGGAGAACAGACAAATCACCCATGCAGAGTAATTAGAAATAATTTATATAGGTACTTTACCAGATGTTTCACTCTCACGAAGGGTAGTATAATTACCCACTCTTTACATGTGTGCTACACTTCCTTCCAAAGGCTGCTGTCTGAAAAGAGTAGAAAAGAGTAACTTTACAATAGACTAACAAACACTACCTCAGCCAGATGAACAGAGTTAACATCAGTCGTGACAAGTCATGTGGATAGGAGTTATCCTTGGTAAGATACGATGAGAATTGTACTTGATCTCTGTTGTCTTTCTCACAAAAAGCCTCAGTCCCAGTCTAATAGTAAAAGACAAATTCCATCTGAAGAACATTTTGCAAAATTCCAAATCAGTACTCATGACAACTGTCAAGGTCATCAAAAACAACACTAGTGACTAAAACTGTCATAGCCAAGAGGAGCCTAAGGAGACATGTTGATAAAATGTAACGTGGTATCCTGGATGGGATTCTGCAATAGACAGAAAGTCATTAAGTAAAAACTAAAGAAATCTAAATAAAGAATGGGATTTAGTTAATAATAGTGTATTGATAGTGGTTTTAATTACTCTACTACCTGTACAATTTTTTTATAAATCTAAAACAATTCTAAAACTTAAAAGTTTATTTATAATAATCACTTAAATTCTTTCTCTCAAAATGAAAATATGTCTAGCACATACAATTCAGTTAAAACAGCGGACTTAAAAAGATGTTATAATAAACACGAATGCAATAATAATTAACATTTTTCATCAAAACCTTTCCAGATATTTATGAATGACCAAAAATGCCTAGAAATACATTTGCCAGAAGTTTCCAATTCTGCAGCTGCCTTGACGCGTAAACTCAAACCTCCGCCCAGCTGGATAACCTTTTACTCTAGATTAGCATGCTAAATTCATCTATGTATCCAATTTTAAGGGGTTTTGTGTATCTTATCATCTGCACTAATTATAAGATTTAGGACATTTTAAAAATTTATGTTCTAAGGTCATCCATAATGTGGTATAATAATTCACTTATCATTATAAATGGTGAAAATAAAAACTTGTGTGCCTTGAATTGGTGCCCCTCCTTTTCTTGTAATAGGAATTATGTCTGTCTTGTTAACACATCTGTACACACATCTGTGAACCTGCGCATTCGTACTTTGAATGTTAGCCACAAGGAATGCTAACAGCTCCACAATGAATAAGACATCCCTAATTCCTTCAGGTCAAAATACAGTGTCCCCCCAAATGCTAAGATTTTTCTAGGTGGTGGTAAACTTCCCAATAGGGCATAAAGCACTGTCATTCATAAAGCTGCATGGTTACTTAAATCTTTTGAGGGGCAGGGTAGGTGGATGAATGAATAAATTGAGCGTAAAATTTTCAATACTCAGAGTCCCTAGGCACTGGAATAATGCGGAAACTACTCTAACTTTTCCTTTTAGAATTTCTAGTTTCTCAGAAAAACATAATTTGATGAAAATGTGTGTTATTTAATGATGTGTCTATATATAGCATTTCATCAAATAACAAAAAAAATAGAAATATAAAATGATAAAGGAGAGATTAGTTTTAGTTTTGTAGTCCACCAAGAAGGAAGCAAAGATTATCCACAATAAAAGTAAGAAATAATGTATGTGTACTGTATAACAACTAGAAGGCAGCTTACTCAACTACAATAATAATTTAGAAATGATATAAAGATAAACATGCAATTATTAATTACACACATTCAGATGACAATTTTAAAAATGGGCTTATATACACTTATGAGGGGCTTTTCCCATAATGCTTAGAGATGATTGACTAGCCTGCTCACGTGGGAAGGGGAAGAAGATAATTCTAAAGTGAGATAATCTTTCCTTCATAGAGTCAAAGATCACAATTATGAAAAAACCCGAGGGTTTTTCCTTAGGGAAAAAGTAGCATAGCTCTCCGAGGCTGTCTTTACACATCCAGCAGTGTTAAATATTGCTTCAATATTCAATAATTGAACAAAGAAGCTTATCTTGGACTGAAGCAGTTGTTTGAATTTGACATCTTTTATTTTGTTTATTTGTGTTACTCTAAATTGGTTTTATGTATAAATTCACGAAAACCAAGTTTTTCAATTATGTCAAAATTATTTGGCATTGTATTAGGCAAGTCCTTGAGTTTTCTCAGACCTTCCTTCTCCAGGTGCTGCCCTGATTGCTCTTCAACCAAAGCCGGCCAGGTGAGGCATACAAAGGTTTAGCTCCACTGGGTGGTGAGATCTTGGTTAACTTTTATCATTCTTAAACCAGTTTACCCAGGGCTAGTGCCTCATTTCCCATGAAACCTCAGTGTTTCTCTTATTTTAGTATATGTGCTACTGAAGCGAGCACTCAGCGTTTCTCTTAAACCATTTCTTCACATGCTCAGGATTGTACTTTTGTTGTTGATTTCTGACCTGCACTCTGGTCCCCACCCCTGGGACTTGATCAATACCTCTGTCATACAAATAATGAGAAAGTTTATCCTGCACATAAGAGATGCTTCCTCAGATTGTTCCACCCATAATAACCTGTAAGAACTTGGTTGTTCCATATGTTAAAACTGCTGTGACCAGTAGAGAAGAAAACTAGGGTACAAACTTGCTTTGTCCTCTAAAATGGCAGTCTGCAATGCAAATCTGTAATCACATGGACGGTCAGGCTTGGAGTATATCACTATCGACATTTGAAAGTCTGGCTTGGAGGGAAAGAGGAAGCTGAGAGTGGTCTGATATAGAAGAGAAGAGCAAGAGAAGCAATGCTATTTGAGTTACAGTAGTGTAGTTCTACATAATTTGAAGCAAAACCCTAGTGAGTGGTAGGGATTAGATCTACTTTGCACTTAACTTTGTTCAGAAGTATTCCTTTGATCTCAATAGAGTCTGAGATTGGACTGCATGGTTCCTGACTTTAGAAGTGTTGTAGTTATTTATTTGACACTCAAACTTTAGTTTCCCAAAGAAATCATCCTTTTTTGATAGGATATGGGCCTCTTCTTGGGTCACATATCTTACTGGCAACCATTGATCACTTTCCCATTCAAAGCTTTCCGGTTTTCTCCTGAGGCTTAATTGTGGCAACTATCCTGAATTTTGAAATCCACAAACAAAATCTGCCATCTCTGTAATAAATAATTTGCTAGTTTATCTATCCCTAACTCTTCACAGCCATAATATAAGGGAAACTAGAGATACCATAATCCATTTTCTTTCTAAGATGTCATCACATGTTGCTTCTTTTGTTTTCTTTGTACTAGCGTGGATAATACCTCATTTCCCTTAAAATATTTCTTTTAATAACCTGGAGTCATTTTACACCATAGGCTGCAATTCTCTTTAAATCATCAAAATAATAAAATTAGTCTATTTATATAAAAGACTGGCTGCCTATATTGGAAAGATACCAAAACTTACTTTTAGTTTCAATATTAGAAATAACTAGGTAAATATATACAGCAAGAATAACTGAGGAGTAGTCTTCAGGGTATCTAGAAATTCTTCTGTTTTATTCTAAAAATTTTATCAGGGAAAATATTTTTTTCTTAAAGTAAACAATAGTATAAAATTGTACTTCTGTGCAATTATGGAAGCATTCTTTAAAATTTTTCAGAAGCTACTATACCTCATCTAAACCTAGGTATGTGACATTTAAATCATATTATGCTAAAAATTTTTCAATAATTTAGCTTAAAGAGGACTATTACCATGTAGACAAAACATTAACAATCTGATTAAACTTTATTTAAAGTGAATTTTCAATAATTCTTTTAATATTAACAGGTGAGGACACAACCTGATATAGGAAGACCCTAGCTAATAGAGTCCTTAGGCAATTTGTAGAAAGAGAAATCACTGCCCTCTAAAATTCCCCCTAAATGCCAGTCTGAGGGAATCCACACAGAGAGAGTTGAAATAAATAAGAGGTCACCTTTTACAAAAGAAGACACAGGATACAAAGGAAACAAGCCACCATGTATAAGAGTCCCCAGAAAATGACAAACAAGAAATCTAAAACCACAAAGATATCTGATATCATTATATTTTGATACTGAATACAAAATAAGTATGTTTACTATGTGAGAAGCACTTTTTTAAATTGAAACCATTGGAAGAAAGAAAAGTAGATATCGAATCTACACTCCAGCTTAACCTAGGAGCTTTGACATTATTGTTTGAAAGCTTAGAAATAATTCTATCTAAATTGCAGAAAATTCAAATGGCTCAGGACTAATAAATCAGGAAATAAAGTCACAGAGAAACAAAGAAATGGAAAGTAATGAGATATTATGAAATGCAGAGAATCATGATGAAGTCCCAATCAACCTCTAAATGGAATTTCAAAATAAGATATTGGAAACAATGTAAAAGGAATAATATGGAAGAAATAATGTTGAAAAAAAATGTTATTAAAAAAGTCATCATTTAAAGGGAATATAAAATCAAGCAGGAGAAAAAAAAATCTACATCTAGATGCACTGTGCTGCAACCATACAGAATATCCAAAAGATAAAAGATAAAATATTAAAACCATTCAGAGAAAAAAATGACATTAGCTTCAAGGAAATGGCAGTTAGAATAAATTAATTCCTCAACATCAGCAAAATAATCGGAGAATATGTAAATCCATATATCAATAACCATAATAAACATTAGTGCATTGACTTTCTAGTGAAAAGACTGGATATAAATTAAATAAATAAGCAAGCAAACAAATCCTGCTATGTGTCATTTATAAGAAATACTTAAAACCTAAGAACACAGGGAGTTTGAAATTAAAACTACAACCAAAAAAGGTTGATATACCTATTACTGTTTTAGGGTTCTCCATAGGAACAGAACCAATAGGATAGAGAGAAAAGTAGATAGATATACAAGGTTTATTATGGGATGACTCATGTAGTTATGGAAGTCAAGAAATCCTACAACGTGCTGTCTGCAAGCTGGAGAACCAGGAAAACCTGTAGCTTAATTCAGTCTGAGTGCTAAGGCCTGCAAACCAGAAGCTCTGAGAAGCAATAGATGCACTTCCCAGCTCAAGAAGAGAGAATAGGAATTCATCCTCCATTTGCCTTTTTGTTCCGTTCTGGCTTCCGAAGGACTAAGTGATGCCCATTCACATTGGTGAGGGTACAACTTGTTACTTGGACTACTAAATCAAATGCTAATCTCTTCTAGAAACACCCTCACAGACATAGCCAAAAATAATGTTTTGCCAGCTATCTGAACATCCTTTATCCCAGTCTAGGTAGCATATAAAAATAACCATCACAATTACTATTTTTTATTGTGTTATTCACATTATTAGTGTTTGATATAATGTTCCATGATTCATTGTTTGCATACAATTACTATTAAAAAATGGACAAAGTGGGGTGCCTGGATGGTTCCGTCAGTTAAGCATTTGCCTTTGGCTCAGGTCATGATCCTGGGGTCCTGGGATGGAGTCCCGCATCGGGCTTTCTGCTCAGTAGGGACCTACTTCTCCCTCTGCCTGCCACTGCCCTCCTGCTCACTCTCTCTATCTCAAACAGATAAATAAATTTTTTTTAATTAAAAATAAAAAACTGACAGAGGTATAAGAGAAAATAGACCTTAAGACTGAAAGCCATGCCAAAGAATGAGTCACTGTAACAGAAGTTTCAGCATCAGGCAAATCAAATCAAATCAAATCAAATCATTATGCACTTAATAAACTAGCTTCAAAAACTGAAAAGAAAAATTAACAAATCCACTGTCATATTGGTATATTTAATCATCCCTCATGCTTGATATATATGGACAGATATAGTACCCTGTACACAACAACTATGGACACCCACAGTATCTTCACACTTATTTTTGGAACATTTATAGAAACTAGGTATGAGAACAACAGCCACAAAAAACAACTTAAATTTTTTTCAGATAATACATATAATACAAAACATGGGGAGGGGATTCTTATAATCTATATTTTATATAATCATGTGAGAGAATGGTAGAAGCATTACCTTGTGAAAGTATTTCAAAAGTACTTTCACCTAAAACCACAGAGTACTTTCACCTCAAACTACATGCTGACCTTCAGCAAGTGACTTTACCTTTCTGAGCCTGCTTCCTTGTGTGCAAAGTGGGGCTAATTTTGCCCTCTTGGAAGGGTTGGGAGGGTTCTGGACAATGAATGTAGGGCACATAATCAGCCCTTAAAGGCGGCTTTGTTCTATGATTAATCTTTATGTTTCATACTTGATGTTTGATACTTATCAAACAAAATTTTATATACAAAATATTTCATACTTTTAGCAGAATGAAACATATGCAACAGCCAATCAGCACATAAAATGATGTTCAGTGTCATTAGTCATTAAGGAAATGGAAGCCCAAACTACAGTGGGATACCACTTCACACCGATTTAAATGGCTATTAGTAAATGAATAAAAGAAGGAAGAAAGGAAGGAAGGAAGGAAGGAAGGCAGGCAGGCAGGCAGGCAGGCGCAAGCTAGCGTTGGTGAGGATATGGAGAAATTAGAACATTTGTGCATTGCTGGTGGGAATGTAAAATGTTGTAGCCAATGTGAAAAACAGTTTGGCAGTTCCTCAAAATGGAGAACTACCATATAATTCATCAATTTTACTCTTACCTATATACTTAAAAGAATTGCAAGCAGGGACTTATACAGTTGTACAACAAGGTTCATAGCAGCATTATTTACAATAGTCCAAAGGTGAGCAACCTAAGTGTTCATGAACAGATGAATATATAAACAAAATGTGGTATATATATATATATACATATATATATATATATATGCAATGGAATATTATTCAGTCATAAAAAGGAATAAATTTCTGATATATGCTATAACATAGATGAACCTGAAAACATGCTAAATGAAATAAGCCAGCCAATGACAAATATTGCATGACTCCACTTGTATGAGTTACCTAGAATAGACAAATTCATAGAGACAGAAAGTAGATAAGAAGTTAATAGGAAATGAGGAAAGAAGGAAATGGGTAGTTATTATTTAATGTGTACAGAGTTTCTATTTGGAATAGTGAAGTTTTAGGTACAGATGGTGCTTATGGTTGCACAACATTGCAAATATTCTTAGAACCACTGAATTGTACACTTAAAATTAGTTAAAATGCTAAGTTTTATGTTACATATATTTAAACACAATAAAAGATTCTTCATAAAAAAAGAATTCTTCAGATCTAAAATTATTGATAAGGAACAATCTCCCAGACATATTAAGTTAAAAAAGCAAGATGCAGAATGGTGTGTATAGATTATTTTCCCAGTTTCAAGGAAAAAAGTAGAGGCTTTCTACACACATCTGCACACACATGCACACAGATATATATAGATTTTTCTAGAAAGACACCCAAGAAACTGATAACTATGGTTTTCTATGAAGTGCAAGATGGGTGGAAGGGTGATTGACATTAGATCTTTAATTTACTTACCACATGTGTATCACCCTATTAAAAATAAATGAGATTTGAAATTAGAGACTTTTAGGGAATTGTAAGAATTTTAGAAAAAATAAACTTTTAGAAATGCATACAAGTGATTGGATGGGGAAAGACCAGAGTTAACAATACCGGTTGAACGATTATTTTAATTTTATAAACACGTAACAGTTAACATCTGAACAAAAACTCTGGCACTGGAAAGGAAATTGAAAATTATCTTAAATATTGATTAATTAGATATAAAGGATAAAGAAGAAATGAAAATACAAAGATGATTTCCAATTTGGGGGTCTGCTTGACTAAGAAGTTGATTGTCAATTCCTTAATTACTAAGTAATAATTACTTATTATGAATAATAAAGAAATAATAAAGAAAATGTTCTACATCTATAGATTCATTCCTCAAACATCTATCAAGCACCTACATTGTGCTTCCAGGCACTGGGCTACCACTGGGGACAGAGATGAACAAGCACAGCTTCAACTATCAAGACACAGTTTTGGGGGAAGACAAATGTGAACAGAAAGTCACAGTATAATAAAATAAAAGTTGTAATACCCTCACAATCAATGTAGAGAGAACACAGAGTAAGGGGAAGTCAACTTTGCAGCAGGATTGATAAGAGCTCTAAAAGAGGAGGTACAATCTCAACAACAAAATCAGCCTCTGAAGGGGTGATTGAGAACCACCCTAGACAAGGACAGAAATACCAAGTAGAAGAAGTGGGTTTGGCATTCTTCAGAAGTGATGAGAACTTCAGATGTCTGGAGAGCAGAGTGAAAGCAGATAAGAGCACAGGGAAACAGGAAGCCTCCCAGGTCCCTGAAAACAACATATGCAAAAATCATCTCATGAGTTACCCATAAAAACCTGCTGCTCCTGCTGACTGTATCATTTGGTTTTAGGCATTACATCCTAAGCATATCCACTTGTGATTTATAGTTTTGATCATTTTTTGTCCTGCGCCTTGCCAGTTTCCTCCCTAACGTGTGTGTGTGTGTGTGTGTGTGTGTGTGTGTGTATTTTTTTTTCCTTCCCTGAGGCCTTAAACTCCCACTTGTTGAGGTATGGCCATGAGGGAGGTGGAGGGTGAGTGAGAATAATAATGATTCTGTCTTCGTGCTTCCAAGCAGGCTGAGGAAGAGGGAGATTTTGGAGAAGATGGCAGAGACTTTTCAAAAACACATAGCTAAGGACCTGAAGGCCTCAGTCATTCATAAGACCTTAGTAAGAGCTGTTGGGAGTTGGGGGTGGGAGGGTGCTTGCCCACGCACCGTGACCGCAGAGGTGAGAATGACCATGAAGTTTTCAGTCTCCTGCCTCAGTGACAAGGCTGCAAAATGGCATTACTCAAATAATGAAATCAATACGTAGGTGGAACATCAGTCAACAACTGAGAGAATTAACAGAGAGACATAGGAAAGTATACTCCAGGGATGATCACTGTGTGCACTAAAGGCATTTTATCGTACCTGACTTGAAAATGTTAATTACCACAGTTTTCAGCCTTCCTTCCTCCCTCTCACCTTCTTCTCTTTCTCTGTGATGCAAACAGCATGTACTGACACACAACGGAAATCAGCAAACATATTTGTCATAAAGACCTGGTTGTTGCAAGTATGTCTTACAGGTAATAAAAATAAAAATATTATTAATAATGGATAATATTTGAGAATATACACTGTTCTAAGTTTTTATTATGGTTTGGTTTTGTTTTCATTCATTATAAACCTTCAAGGTAGGTATCACTGTTACACCTGTTTTTAGAGATGAGAAAACTGAGACATGAAGAGTTTGAATAAATTGCCCAAGGTCATACAGCTAATAAGAGACAGAGCTAAGATTTGAACTGGAACAATCTGGTTCTGGGGTCTGGCCTTTTAAACATGACACTATAAAACTCCTGGCTAACATTACTCTGAGCCATCAAATGAAATATGAGTATAACTTCAAGAATCTTTTAACTTATAACAAGAACTTTAATTGGTAAACAAATTTGCAGTGATGGGATCATACAGCATCTATTATAATGGCCAACATGTCGCCTAGCTTGACCATGGAGATACTAGCCTCAATATTCTTTCATAACTTTATAAATTAATTGCCCCATCATATATAACCTCTGAAGTCAAGACTTTTTTATGAGAATCTTGGATATGCTATATTTTTGTAGTTAGAATTAAAATATATTGGGTATTTTTTAGAAAGAAATAGGACATGAAACTGGGAAGTAAATAATCCACATGCTTTTGCTTATAAGAAATTATAAATTATATTATTTCTTATCAAATCATAATCTATAAACCCATAGAAATCTGAATTGAAAAATGTTAGCTCTCCTTATGCTTATCCTTTCTGCAATTTCTGTCATTATTTTTGGTTAATGGTCCAAAGGCAGCAGTAATCTTCCTTAGAATTTTAAACTTGTGGAAATCTGAGAAATAAACGCATATATTTATGAATGATACACTGTATTTTTTTTTACACTTTTCTTCTCAGTATTTTTTCTTTTCAAAAAAGACTTTATGCCTTTCTGTTAGCTTGTTAGGCACTAAGGTCTTTTCAGTGTTTCAAAAATGCCACATGTCACGACAACATTTTATAAATGGCACATTTGCTCCAGTGCCTATGTTTAGCAAAATACCTCTTAGTGCAGTTCATGACTCTCACCAATCCAGACCAGGAAAAGGATGCTGTCACCAAAAGGTATTCATTATATTTCAAGAACGCAATATTAAGTCAAAGGAAGGAGACCAATTTCATGACATTTTACACAAAGGAGAATGTCCTTGGAGATGGATGACAGAGATTTGTAAAATGTATGCTATAATTAAAATTGTAACCATGGGTTCATGATTTTCTACAGATACCATAAGCTACATTAATTGACTAGGTGGAATTTCAAATTAGCAAAGTACTATAATGAGAATGAGGAAGGTTGTAATTAAATGTGCTTGTGGGTGAGGGTTACCGAGTGAGACAAAACCAAATTCTGTTTGCTGCTGTTGTCCTTCAAATAATTAAAAGCAAAATTATGATGCAACAATTTAAACTAAATTATTGTCTTTGGTGATTTATTAGTTCAGAATCATAAAGGCATAAAGAGGATGAACACAGCTATGTATGTAATGTATGAAGTTTAAACCACCAATAAAAGGAGAAGAGCAGTGGAGAATTTTGTTATATATGTATAGTTTTTATATATTCATACTACATAGAAAATATAACATATAATTATATATTTTTATAAAATATGTTTATATTTAATATATTTATACTTATAAAATATATGCTATATTTATATTAATATTTAACATATATAATATTTCTAATTTTTTTTTGTTTTTTTATATATATCTAAGTCCTAACCCACTGCCCCATTGGGAATATCAATGAATGGAAAATGTAAGTGTTCATGAGGATAAATACTCTTCCTTCTATCATTTCACTTGTTTTGACATTTTTTTCTTCCCTTTTAGTAGGAGAGTATGTTGGAGAAAAACCAAAAGGTTCAGAGCTATTCACACTATTTAATAGCTTTACAGCTCCAAGTTTCAAGCAAATCTTTTGGAGAGCCCTCTGCTGGACTCATAATAAATATGCTGATTCAAAGGAAGGGACAAAAGCTTGCCTAGTTGCCTTAAGTGTTTGTGTGGAAAACAAAGAAGGTGAAGGAGGTGGAGGGTAAAATAGTATTCTCTATTCTAAGACTAAATATAGTTGACCCCTGAACAACATGAGGGTTAAGGACACCAAATCCTTTTTCCCTCAAAAATCGACATATAGGGCACCTGGCTGGCTCACTCAGTTGATCGTCTGACTCTTGGTTTCAGCTCACGTCATGATCTCAACAGTTGTGGGACTGACAAGCATCAGTCTCTGCTCAGTGTGGAGTCTGCTTCAGATTCTCTTTCCTTCTCCCCTCATTCTCTCTCTCAAATAAATAAAAGATCTTTTAAAAATCCACATATAACTTTTTACCCTCTGAAAACTTAACTACTAATAGTGTACTGTTGACTCAAAGCATTACCAGTAACATAAACAGTCAATTAACATATATTTTGTGTGCTATATGTATCATATACTGTATTCTTACAATTAAGGAAGCTAGAGAAAAGAAAATGTTATTAAGAAAAGTGTAAGGGGGCGGTACTTGAGTGCCTCAGTTGAGGTCTTCAGTGCCTCACTTAAGCTTCCAACTCGTGAGTTTGACTCAGGTCATGATCTCAGGGTCATGGAATCAAGCCCCACATCTGGCTCTGCACTCAGCAGGAAATTGCTTAAGATGCTCTCTCTCCCTCTGAGCCCACTACTCTCACACTCTCACTCTCTCTAAAATAAACAAATAAACCTCAGGATGCCTGTGTGGCTCAGTTGGTTAAGCATCTACCTTCAGCTCAGGTCATGATCCCAGGGTCCTGGGATTGAGTCCAGCATCAGGCTCCTTGCTAAGTGGGGAGTCTGCTTCTCCCTCAGCCTGCCACTCCCCCTGCTTGTGTTCTCTCTCTCTCTCTCTGACAAATAAATAAATAAAATCTTAAAAGAAAAGAAAAGAAAAAGAATAAAATATTTTTTAAAAAAGAAAAGCATAAGGAAAAGGCATTAGAGTACTATACTGTATTTATCAAAAATATCTGCATAAGCAATGGCCACGGTCGTCAAACTGTGGAAAGACCCAAGATGCCCTTCAACGGACGAATGGATAAGGAAGATGTGGTCCATATACACTATGGAGTATTATGCCTCCATCAGAAAGGATGAATACCCAACTTTTGTAGCAACATGGACGGGACTGGAAGAGATTATGCTGAGTGAAATAAGTCAATCAGAGAGAGTCAATTATCACATGGTTTCACTTATTTGTGGAGCATGACAAATAACATGGAGGACAAGGGGAGATGGAGAGGAGAAGGGAGTTGAGGGAAATTGGAAGGGGAGGTGAACCATGAGAGACTATGGACTCTGAAAAACAATCTGAGGGTTTTGAAGGGGCAGAGGGTGGGAGGTTGGGGGAACCAGGTGATGGGTATTAGAGAGGGCACCGATTGCACGGAGCACTGGGTGTGGTGCAAAAACAATGAATACTGTTACACTGGAAAGAAATAAAATTTTTTTTTTTAAATCTGCATATAAATGGACCTGTGCAGTTCAAACTCATGTTCTTCAGGGGTGAACAGTAGCTACATTTGTAAGTCCTAAACAAAAGACTTGTGAAATGCTTTTCTTTCTTTATAGCTTCCTCCTTCGAAACAACTTAAACGCATCTTAAATGTCTCCCTCTTAAATCAGCACTTTTTGCAATTGCTTTGTACTTTTTGGCCTCTCTCATCCACTACAATGTAAATTACATGAAGGTTTGGATGATTGTTATCTTGCTTACCATAGAACAGGATGTAGATAGCAAGTGCTTGTATCAAAAAACTGTCCTGGGGCGTCTGCGTGGCTCAGTGGGTTGGAGCCTCTGCCTTAGGCTCAGGTCGTGATCCCAGGGTCCTGGGATTGAGCCCTGTGTCGTCCCGCTCTCTGCTCAGCAGGGAGCCTGCTTCCTCCTCTCTCTCTGCCTGCCTCTCTGACTACTTGTAATCTCTGTCTGTCAAATAAATAAATAAAATCTTTAAAAAAAAATAAATAAATAAAAGGCTGAGACTGTCCCACTTCATGTCCATTCAGCCTCCCAGCATTCCAGCCGCAAGGTTCAATCGACTTCCCCATGTGCAACTTGTCAAGACCTCACACTGGCCAGTTCCACACATCTTCCAACCTAGGGCTTCTCTGCACTGAAGTGCAGCTGGCCTCCATCCTGAAGGAAACTCTTTGATGGATTAGACAAACCCTCACAAGAGGGAAGACTTCAGTGCTGCAAGGAGTGGACTGTATTAAACAATTTTCTGCACCACTTTTTTATCCCTTCAGTTCTACCTCTTATTCTAGCCCCTGTTCCATTCAGAAACCAAATTCATGATGGTTTAACTTGCTAGGACTCACTTTGTTCAGTACTACATATTTCTCCATTACTGCACTAGGGCCATGCTAATGCCATAGCATGAGTTTCCCAAGTGCACTCACTCAGATACTGATGCACATGCTGAAAGTGTGAGTTGTTAAAACCTGTGGGGTTACTGTTGGCCAATGGAAGGCAGAATTCCATAGATAAATGTTTCTCTCTTTCGTCCCTAGAGTGCAGAGTCCTGAGAAACTTACATAAATTTCCTCAAATGATCCCAGAGGATTAAGCATTGGTTACTATTCAATGACGGCCACCTTGATAGCGCTTTCTTATTTTGCTCCACTAATTCCTCATTTCTGTTTTTTAGCTGGCCTTGCTTCTAAATAAAATACTAAATGCATACTTTCATCTCAGATTCTGACTTGGGGTCAACCCAGGCTAGAAAAGAGATCAATATATATTCTTTGAATAAACAAACTAGTAAACAAACAAGTGAGTATTGGCGATTCTCTAACCTTCCTGTTCAGTTCCTTTTTCTTCTTCTTTACTTTCTATTCTCAACCTTAAATGTTGGTATTATCCAGACTTTGAACTTTCACTCTCATTCCTTTGAGGCAAATAAAATATCCTGAGCATTTCCAGTACACACCAAGGGTATAACTAATTTCCATTCTGACTTTTAGATCTTACCAGGTTCAGAAATTCCAGAATTACGCATGTGTCCATGTGTATATCAGCATATAGTGAATGTTGTAATTCTGCGTAGTATTCCCTACTCTTTTTCCATTTGAATGCTCCATAACACTTCAAATCAATACATCTAAAGAAGAAATCAGTATCTTTCTCCTCAAATCTACTCCTTTTGGTAGGTTTCCAACCATTCAAACTCGGAAGTCAGAAGTTTGAATCTTTCTTGATTCTGATCCATCACTACCCATATCTAATTAGTTATAAAGCACTATATATTAAGATAATTAAGAGATACATTCTATCTCTTAAATACAATGTAAATTTCTCCCCAATGAACACTTCTACTACTACTACTTTAAGTTGTATGCTTATATTGCGGTGACATCATAACTAGTTTCTCCAATTTCATTCTCACCCCTGCATCCTGAAGATGTAGTGACTTCCCAAAATTCTTGTAATTTTCTTGTTTTAACTTCTTAGAGCTATCTCATGGTCTTTAGTTTAAAGCTGAATTTTCTTAACAAAGCTCCTTTATTGTATAGATCCTGCCTACTTCTCTCATTCTTTATCTTATTGTCCCTACACATACATTTTGTATCAATCATACAAAGCTCCCAAACAAGCCATGTTCTTTTCTACCTCTGTGTCTTTATACTTCTGGTGTGCATTTTCTATAACATCCTTTTTTCTCTTGTTCACCTATCTGACTATCATTATTCAAGAAATAATTCAAGTCTTAATTCCTCATTCCTCTTAAAACCTTCACCAATTTCCCACACAACTTCTCAATCCCAAGACTTAATTGGATATTATTCTTTATCATACCTTTTTTTTTTTTTTTTTTTTTTTTTTAGCTCTTTACCATTCAATGTCTCCTTTCTGGATAGCACTATTACAAAGTATATTAGCTGTTGATTTTCCTAATTTTCTTTTACATAACTTGCATCTTTAGGCAGGGAACTTATCAACTTTATATTTTTGAGATACATCAGAGATCAGAGATACTCGTCAATTAATGCCTGCCAAATAACAAAATCAATATCAATAGAAACTATTCATTGTGTAACAACATTTTCAAAAATATACTCTAAGAAAGACATTATTTCCCACCATTTTCTAGGAAAGAAAAATGAAATTTAGAGAAAGTGAGATACTCCCTTAAGTACACAGCTAAGAAATAACAACTAGCAAAATTTTCAAAGCTTTGTCTACATCAGTACAAGGCCCATATCCTTACTCTATGCCACATCATCCCCCAAGGCCCAAACCAATTATGTATATAAGAAAGAATCAGTATTATGAGAGGTAACTGGGGAAAAAAGAAAATCCAAGTCAGGCTGCCACAAATCTCTTTATTTCTATTCATAATTTTGTTATTACTTTCCTGCTGGTTCATATTATTTAGACAAGAAGGGAGACTTCTGCCTCTTCTAACAAACTACATTAGAAGCAGATCTTCCACTGACAACACCCAAAAATTCACTGAGCACTAATTTTCCCTCGTTATTTTTTTCAAAGTTTGGATGATCAATAAATGGCTTGACTTGAAAGGAAACTACTTCCTTTAAATATCCACTAATCTTCATATTTGACAAATCAAAAAGAAATGAACTAAACAATTTTGTAAAACATCAAAGAAAACAGAACCTTATACAAATAAAAACAAAGACACATTTTTTTCATGTTAGAATAGATCTCCTTTGCTTGTCAAGCTGATCAGTGTAACTAACAAGAACAGTTTGTGTTTTTTTCTATTATTTTCTTTTAGAGTAAGAATTTTGTTCTGGGCCAAAAGTAGTACTTGTTTTTGACACTTTTTTGTCTGCTCTTGTTTTCTAGATATATGGATATTTAAAGCCCTTTGTTGGACAATACAAACAGTGGAGACATTCATCAAATGAAAATGAAAAGGAATAATGTGACATTTATTTCTCTACTTTAAGGAGCATTTCCTTGGAACAGTACTGTGGGGGAAAAAAATCTTAACATATATATTAAAGTCTAGATGTAGATATGCATTCTGAAATGTTTAAGGGTGAACTGTACTGATAAGAGTAAATTACCTTGAAGTCATCAAAAAATTATTCCTATGTTTCTAGGAGGATGAATAAGAAGATGATTGGATAGTTGATAAACACAGCAAAACTGATAATAGAATCTAGATTATGGGTATCCACTGAATAGTTCTTTCAATTTCTTCTGTATTTTATATAAAATTCATAATAAAATGTGAAAAAAAAATGAAAACGTATAATTGGTCTTATGCACAATCTCTGGACTTTAGTCAGTTTTCAGATCCAGAACTCATTGACTAAAAGAAAATTCTGGGATTGTGTGAGGAAACTCACACAAAACTATAACAAGTTTATTCACTCGTAATTTCCTCCGTCCTTCCCTAAAGGGACCTATAGCCATTCACTTGGTTGACCATACATTGGGAAAGAGAATTTCCCCAAATCTTTTGAAAATGTTAGTATACATTGATATGTTGGCATTGATATTTAGATGTCTAAAGTGCCATTATCATCTCTCTAATAGAAAACGTGAAGATGTTATCTAGCTAATAAATGTTGTTTTAGAGTAGGTTCAGTTCACAATTGTGGTCACACCCAAGAGTTCTCATTCCTTAACTGTATAATTGTATTAGATTTAGGTGGTAATTGGTAGAAGTCCCACATTATTTCCTTGAACTGTGGCATAAGAGAAATACTGGAGGAAAAGGCCAAGTGGAACCTCCTAAAATGCCCCTCTATCTCTGGCTAAGATAGTAAATATAGTAAGTCAAAAACAATAACATATTACCAAACGAATCAAAGAGATCATTGCCACACTTAATGCATAAACTATGCTGGGATATTGGTCTCCATCATTTCCCATTTAATTTAAAAGTCTGGCCCCTACAAAATTTAAATAAACCCAGGATATTGCCCAAATAGAAACCCAAATTTCAGCTTCTGTGTCAGATATGACATCATACTAGAGCAAATTAACAGAGCTCCAGCACATGTTATGTAGCCACTGATCTGATGGATGCATTCTTGTCCATCCTTACCAGTAAGGAGGATCCGAAACAGTTTACATTTAAATAGAATGGACAACAATATGCATGTATTGTCTTAATCCAATACTACTTGAATTTCCCTGGTCTTTTCCAGAGTATAGTCCAGAGTCACTTGAGCAAATAAACATTCCAATTCCACAGAACATCACATGGGCTACTATACCTATGACATTATGTTAATTTGGTTAAAATGTAAATTGGTGGCTTAGGTATAGGTAAGACAAATGTACTGGAAAGGTTGAATAGCACAACCTTCAAAGACTCAAGGTTCTGCCTCATTAGTGAAGTTTTCAATCATCCAGTAATTTGTGGCATGCTGTGTTATTTCCTCAATGTAAAAGATGATATTTGTATCCCAGATCTTCCAGCACAAAGAGAAACATACAATGTCTGGTTCACAGTTTCAGGTTCTGAAAACAGAGGAACAGTACTCTGACCTATTTACTGAATAACAAAGAAGGCTTCCAGCTTTGGCTGGAGCCCAGAAGAGGAAAGAACTCTCAGTATGTTCAGTGTATGATTCAAGTAGGCCTGGCCCTTGAGATAACCAGGATAAGAAAAGAATACATGTGGAGTTTACAGTAAGATCAAATAACAGAAGATTCTCAGGGTTCTGAAGAAGTGTTATGTTATCTATGGCACATAAAGGATAGTCTCTTTCAAAAATGGTGTTGAAAATACCAGTTAACTACAAAATAATGAAATTGGGCCCCTGACCTACACCATAGACAAAAACCCACTCAAAATAAGATTTAAAATGAATGTCCTGAAATCATGAAACTACTAGAAGAAACATGAACAAAAAGCTTCATGATATTAGTTCCAGAAATGGTTTCATGGATGAGACATGAAAAAGCACAGGCAACAAGAGCAGAAGTAGATGAGTTGGACTACCTCAAACTAAAAATCACACAGCAAAGGAAACAATTGACAAAATGAAAAGGCAACCTGTGGATTGGGGGGAAAAATCTTCAAACTACGTATCTGATAAAAGATTGGTATCTACAATATACAAAGAGTTTCTACAACTCAAGAGCAAAACCAAATAACCAAATTTAAAAATGGGCAAAGGATTTTGATAGATATTGCTTCAAAGAACACATGCAATGGCCAAAAGGTATATGAAAGGATGCTCAACATCACTAATCATCAGGAAAGTGAAAATCAAAAGCACAATGAACTATCATTTCACATCTGTGAAGAGGACTATTATATACACAAACACACACAGTAAGTGTTGGAGAGGGTGCAGAGAAATTGGAACCATTGTACACTGTTGGTGCAAATGCAAATTCATGCAGGCACTATGGAAAAAATTATGCCTGTTCCTCAAAAAGTTAAAAGTAGGACTACCATAAGATCCAGCAATCCCACTTTGGGGTATTTATCCAAAAGAACTGAAATTAGGACCTCAAAACAATATTAGCACTCATGTTCATCACAATAGCTGCATCACAGTAGCCAAGCTGTGAGAACAAACTAAGTGTCCTTCAACAGGTTATGGAAAAAGAAAATGTGATATATATGTACACTGGGATACTACTCGGTCTTTTAAAGAGAAGGAAATTCTGCACTATCCCACATGGATGAATCTTGAGGGCATTATGCTAAGTGAAATAAGTCAGTCACAGAAAGACAAATACTGCATAATTCCACTTAGGTGAAGTATCTAAAATAGTCACATTCATAGAATCACAATGAATGGAAGGATGGTTGTGAGGGGCTGTAAAGAAAGTGGAGGAGAAATTGGTAGTTCTAATCAGTGAGCATGAATTTTTAGTTAAGCAAGATAAATAAGCTCTAGATATCTATTTTACAACATTGTACTTATAGTCAACAATAATGTATTGTATACTTAAAAATTTAAGAGGGTAGATTCATGTTAAGTGTTCTTACACAGTAAAATAAAAATTTTTTTAATTATCAGATAAATGGCTATTAAATGGGTTTAATCTTAGTTTTGCTCAATTTCAATTTCTCTGCCCTTTCCACTAAAAATACAGTTCCTCTGAAATCTATTTTGATTAAAGAACACTCCAGTCTTACCAACATCTGTAATCTCTCTGAAGAACATGTTCACAGAGAGGTCTAGGTGGGATAGGTGGATCTAAGAAAATGTTGAAAGAGATAACAAGAATTTGGTCAGGTATTTATCCCACTATCTTCAAGATAGGAAATTTATCCAACGTACAATGGCTTTCCATTCCCTAGGGAAGATTTATTAGTGTTATTGTTTTGCTTTGTATTTTAATTTTATGATATGGAAGTATTTTGTCAAGTCTTAAAATTCCTAGACATGTTTTCCTTGAGAACTACCAAATTTCATAATTTTTTTTATTTGCTATGAAATCATTAGGCCTATAATTTTGTTTACTCAGTATCTTGAAAGCAGGAAGGGGTGACCTAGACAAAGGAAATGAGTGCTCTAGTCACTAAATGTTACATATTTTACTATAAACAAAGAATTTGGATTCTATGTTAGCCATCATTATCTCTTGAATTTATTTGGTGAGTGAGGTTTTGAAGGGCTTTTTAATCATTTCTATACCCACAAGAGAACCAGCACCTGAGTGACAAAGATACCTTAAAAACAAAACCTCCTAGCTGGTGTTTTCTATGAATTCTCTAATTTGGCCCTGAACTACATCTTGCACTTTCACTGATTCAAGTTGAATCTTATTTCATTGATGATCCATTTAATTAACCTCAATTGATAGGGATATAATTCTTCACAAATTCAATGTTTGGCAAGCGGAGGTAATCAAGTACAATTCATGTCTCAAGTACAAAGTGGGGATGATTACAATGAAACAAATCAGAAACATTAATCAATACGGTATATATTTCAGTTCAGTTATGAACTGAAATTTTCAATACATATCCAAGTGGATGGAAAAGTAGAATAAAAAAGTTTTGTTATACAATTTTTATTATTGAAAAGTAATGAAATACTGTGATTGGTCAGATCAAAGAAGTGAATCACAGAGATACCTTATAAACAGTGAATGGGACTGAACTATAAAGAAGAATCACAGTATGTTAACAAACACATTAAAAATATTCAAGTACAAAGCTTACATATACTCTTTTTTTTTTTAAGATTTTTATTTATTTATTTGACAGAGATCACAAGTAGGCAGAGAGGCAGATAGAGAGAGAGAGTAGGAAGCAGGCTCCCTGCTGAGCAGAGAGCCCAACGTGGGGCTTGATCCAAGCACCCTGGGACCATGACCTGAGCCGAAGGTAAAGGCTTTAACCCACCGAGCCACCCAGGCACCCCTTACATTTACTCTTACTCTTACTTACTCTTACTCTTACTCTGTGTAAGCACAGATAAAATCATGGGCAAAGTCTAACTTATCAAAATGATTGGTGTTGTGGAATTTCCAGTACCCAAAATGACAGGGAAAATCACAGGACGTCTGGAGTAAAGTGTTGGCTTTGCCACATAATCATTAGCTATATGATCTTCGTTACAGCTCAACCTCTCTGAGGGTCAGATTTTTTTCATCTCTAAATGGGGATAGAGTACTTATCTCTCAGGGATTTTTAAGGATTAAAGAAGATCATCCATATGTCTATTGTGACAGAGTCAATCCAGTTACATTTTGCCCTAGCACACAACTATATTCTATTTTCCAGCCTCCCCTACACTTAGGTAGGGCCACAGGATTACATTCTGAGCAATGGGGTGTTGGTGGGAAGGATGTATGCCATTTCCGATAGAGGCTTCTAAAATGTCCTCTACGATCCAAGCTCTGTCTCTCCTGTGCTGCCTAGATGACTTCAGGACATTGAAGAACATGGAATATTTATCAGACTTGGCCCCTAAATTATTATACTCCCAGAAAACCCTGATTAGACTAATGAAGTGAACATAAATTAAATATGACTATGGCTGTGGTTGCACAGAAGTTAGCTAATGCTGACAAATGCTACAGGGATGCTGTGTTGTTATTCTTTCTTTTTCCATTATTAACTAGTAGCTTCTGAGGAATACATAAAGTTAAAGGGAAATCTATCTGACAACACAAGTGCCATTTGATCTGATTTCATTAATTTATCTATTTAACAAGATTTATTGAACCCGTATGTGCTAAGAACGGTTCTAGAAAATAGGAATAGAATGGTAAATTCAAGTCCATGCTCTTATGTAGCGAATATTCTAGTGAGTGAAGCAGGGAAATACACACACACACACATATACACATATATTATATATAATATATATTATTGTGTATGTTACATGAAAAAATAATAGGATAAGAAAATATAGCACGAGAGGGGACTATTTTAAACGAAGGGTTCTGGGAAGTTTCTTTGAGAAGTGAAATGAAGTACAAATGTAGAGAATAAACCACTCCAAGCAGAAGAAATTGCAAATGCAAAGGCCTAGATAGAAACATGCTTGGCAAGTTTGAGAAATATCACGGAGGTCAGAGTAAGTAGAGGCCAGAGAGCAAGAGCTAGAGTGGTAGGAAAGGAGGTCATAGACTCACTGATCATTTACATATATATAATTTATAGTATGTATATTTAAAATATATATAATGTATATATTTATAATATATTTATTATATATAGAGATAGGTCCATTTATAATATATATCCAATATCCTACCAGATGATGTAACAACGGGCCATAACAAGGACTTTGGGTTTTATTTGAAACCTAATGGAATGATGGAAGAGCTGAGGCAGAAAATAAGATGGCTTATTTTTAAAAGTAACTAGTTACTCTGACTACTGTGCAGAAAACAGACTATAGAAGTCAGGAGTGGGACAAAAAAAGAACTGTGAGGAGGCTATTGGGATAATTCACATGAGAAGTGGTGCTGCCTGTGAGTAGTGTGGGGAGCATGGGTGGTGTGAAGCATGTTGTAAAGATACAGCAGGCAAGACTCGTGGTGTGCCAATGGAATACAAGAGAAGAATCATGACCTCCAAAGTGTGATCTGGGAAACTGAGTCAAGGCTAGTGCCATTTGTTAAGAAAGAGTATACTGTTAAAAAGACCATTTGGAAATAGTCACAGAGAAGAATTAAGGGTTTGGAACATATCAAGTCATACCAGTAAAATGTCCATCATTTACTCTTACATCCCAATTGTCTTGATTAAGGAAACAAAGAACGTTTGAAAAAATTAGACACCTCAACACCAAAGACCTTTCCCTAGTGGCACTACAGGCATCCAGGAGAAGGCCTATCTTTATCACTGAAGCAGCTTTGAAAGAGGCCAGGATGAGAGTTCCTGGGTTGGACACCTCCTATATCCCACCGCACCTCCTCTCAGCCCAACTTATATTCCAACCTTTGCTCTTGCAACCAGCTTTGTGTACTGTGACCCGAGAGTTGTCAGCACCTCTCTTCCCGTGCCCAGCTGCATTGCCCTGGGCTTCCCTGAGGTCTCAGCGAAGGACTGATATGAATGGATCTGTATGTATAAAGAAGCTAACACTCCATGGGGCAACCCACAAGCAAAAAAAGATGAGAAGCAATAGATAAATGTTCCCTCCTTCCATCCTGCAGGTGGGCAATTTTGAGGCTCTTTCTAACTGTTCCTTAGAACTTTGTGGCAGGATCAAACTCCAAGAACCATTGTCAGTAAACTATTTTTACTGTACTTTTCTCTCTCTCTCTCTCTCTCTTTTTTTTTTTTTCTCTCTCTCTCTTTTGCAGTCCCTTAGACTTTCTCCCTGGGATCATTTTCCAAACAAACCATCTCATGTGAATAAAAGGCAAATCTTCCCAGTGGGATGCTGGAATGAGATCGCTCACTCAGCACATACATATAGGATGAAAGCCTCGGGATGTAGTAATTTGTTTCATTAACCCTCTGCTATTACATATTTTTAAGGAATTTTTGTCAGATTCCACCTTATAAGCTTTGTAATGGGCTGAACTTAATGAGTGTAACTGTGTGGTGCAAACTAGGAATAGATCAAGCAGCTCTTATACCCTCCCCCATGTCTTCCTGGCCACCCAGCTTTCACTCCAGCTGTTTGGGGGCAGCAAACACTGAGTAGATACAACCTGATGGCACCTTGCCCCAGCTATACCTTCTACTTAGAGATTTTTCACTTGGTCCTCCCCAACACAACCTTGAGGGACTCCATACAGTAATGGTCTGAGGCTTCAGATAATCAGATCTGCCAGATTCTGTGTGAATTAGTATCAGGAATTACTAAACGGTGTCCTGAGGCTCATTCCTTGTTAATCAAGTAATTGATTTTGAAATGCAATTTGATGTTGATAACGCAATAATGTGAGCACTCAGGTGATTTTTTTAGCAATAATTTCAGCTGATCAGAAGCTATTTCAGTTAATCCTAGTGTTTTCCATATTTTGAGCCAATGATGGAGTGGGAGGTGTTATTTAAAGGATATAGTTTGGGATGCCTGGCTGATCAGTCAGAAGAGCATACAACTCTTGATCGTGGGATTGTGAGTTTGAACCCCACCTTGGGTGTAGAGATTACATACATACATTCATACATACTAAAGGAATATAGCTTAACTAAAGACCATTATGTTTTGCATACATAGATAGTACTAGTTTTAAATAGATGTAGATAATGTCTAGAGTAATAAAATACAAACTGATCTAAAAGAGTATCTGGACTCATAGTAGTGTTTAATTAGTGTGTATTTTCTCAATAAATAAATAAATTTTCTCAAAAAACTAAGTATACCACTACTATCACAGAGAAATGGTGAATAGACTTTTTTAAAAAAATGTTAAGAAGGAGTCATAATGCTTGGAAATATCAAGAGCTATTGTGCTAGAGGATGGAGTTTACCAGAAATGTTACTCATGAATAATGTAAGAAGTACAAATTTAAAATAACAGGCTAATTCTCCCTGTTAAAAATAATGTAACAATAGACTTACCTTCACTTCCTTCTCTTAGAGCATTTATTTTAGGAAATTTATAATCGTATTTACTTGCCCCTCTCTTTGAAATGTGTGTAAATCTGAAAAATAGACAGGACTTTTGCCAGCTTTATGATACAAGGATGTCTTTCTCAAGTATCTAAGAACCTGTCTCTTTGAAATGTAAACATCAAAGGAGATAATGCCCCACTGTCTCCCAATTTCTGTGGGAGGGTTGGAGTCTTAACCTGAGTGGTCTTACGCCAAGATGCAAAACTACTTTCTATCATTAAAGACATGAGAAGTTTATTTTTCCTCTGCATAAAGCCAATTAGTTACCACAAGATGGTCACCCCAATTATGAAATGGATCTAGAATCAACCATGTAATAAGTGGTGTTGTCAAGTCCTCTTACCTGAGGATTAGTTATTGTTTATCTTGAGAATGTGTATGTAATGGTTTCATCTGCTTAACTCTACAAAAGGGTGAGATTTCTGTTTTTGCAATTTCTCAGCAGGTTGTCTGCAATGTGTATTGTATTTTTATGTTTACTCAGTGATAAAACTGTTTCTTTATACCTTTGTGGACCGGTTTTGCAGGCTGGGAGATCCTATTTTTAATTACATTTTCCCAATATTAAAGAGGAAAATTCTCTTTCATTGCACCCAATGTTTATCAGGCCAGCATTGAAATGAGCCATAGAGCAGGTTCTGTTACAGAATTTTTACCCTTGCTGCCTCATCTCTGAGGTGTCTTAAACAAACTTGAACCCTATAATCACCATTCACGGGTGTAACGGGTAGCTCAGCGTTACTTGTGGCCCTTTAACCTTCTCTTTTGATTATAGTGAAGCTGTTAAAAACAGTTCCTCACATGATTACTCTTTCATTTTTCCTTCCTCTGACCTTTCCTGGTTATTGTCAGCTCTTTGGGCTTACCCCAGGCTTCAGTCTGAGCATTCCTTCTAAGCAGCTGAACTTAGCTCTTGCTTGTCCCTTCTCATTATCTTTTTCTACAGTCCCAAATTACAGCCATGGGTCAGGAATTCTCATTCCTCATGCTTCAGAATTCACTTCATTTCAAATGGGTTTTCCTTAACCCATTTTCAGATTATGAATAACTTGCACATTGAAAGAGATGCTGTATGCTTGCATTAACATTTTTCTCCCAAGAAAGGTAGAAGAAGGTCCAAGGTAATTCCACTATGCCTGGGGCAGTATTTTTAAATCAACAAGTCAGAACTACATTTCAATTGTCAATTATCACTACATCAGCTGACTTAAGCTCTTGAGTTCTAGCATCCTGTTTCCAAACTGTCACTAGTACTGTGATATCCCAGGCGTGAAATGTCAGTAGCACTGATAGAAGCATCTTACAAAGCACACGGTATGGTAGGTGATGTTCATTAGCGATGACCATGTACTCATTTCCCAAACGTGATTCCCAGACAAAAGTAACACCTGGGACATCAGCTTGTTTAATTGGACGGTTCCGTTCGGCAGTGACTCAATGACAAAGGGAAGAAATAACATGTGCTCTTTCAGAATTCACTGATGTCTCAGTCACACCACTCCACAGTGATTTAAAGGGTGCCTGAGGCTATTTCGTGCTCAAAAAAATACCTCTTAATTTTGATGGAAGTCCCAGTTGACAGTCTCATCAGGAATACTATATATCCTTTCTGCTGTTAGCGACAATTTTAACAGAGTTGCCCAACACATACGGTCTTTTCACTTTAAGACGCCATATCGTAATTCATGGTTTGTCTTTTTCTTTTCATTAATACAGGGGAAAAAATCCATGTACCGATCGCTATAACATTTTGAACTTCCCATCAGTGATTCTTGGACTAGTGATTATAATTCCATGGCTCCTTAAAATATACTCTGCTATAGAGCGAAGGTAAACCATCATTTTCTTTTACCTGGAGATTTTGAGGACAGACATTAAGGTGGATGAGCAGGCCCCTATCAGTGATGCCACACAATCAATGTCTGGATCAAGTGAACCACTTTGAAGTCAACACAATAAAGTTATTGTAAGAAAACATCCCTAGTGGAGAAATTAGAAGTCTTGTACAATGTTGGTGGGAATGTAAAATGGCACAGCTACCATGGAAAACACTATGGAAGTTTCTCAAAATATTAAGAATAGAACTACCACATGACCCAACAATTCCACCTCTGGTTATTTATCCAGAAGAACTGCAAAAGAAGAAAAAAAAAGGAATTTCTATCTGCACTGCCATATTCATTGCAGCATTATTCACAGTAGCCAAGATGTGGAGGTAACCTAAATGTCCATCTGTACATGAATGGACAAACAAAATGTGATATATACATACAATGGAATATTGTTCAATCATAAAAGAAGGAAATCCTGTCATATGCTAGAAGATAAATGAATCTTGAGGACATTATCTTAAGGGAACTAAGCCAGTCACAGCAGGAAAGTAAGTACTGCATGATTTCACTTATATGAAGTATCTAAAGAGGTTACATTCATTGAAGCAGAAGGTAGAATGGTGGTTTCCGAGAGCTGGGAGCAGGGAGAAACAGAGAGCTGCTGTTTGACGTGTAAGAAGTTTCAGTTATGCAAAATGAAAAAGTTCTAGGGATCTGCTGGGCAACATTGCTCTTAGAGTTAACAATACGGTGATGTACACTTTAAAGTTTTGGTAAGATGGTGGAGCTAATGTCATGTGCTTTTTACCACAATAGGAAGGAAGGAAGGAAGGGAGGGAGGCAGGGAAGAAGGGAAGGAGGAAGAAAAACTCACCCTTGTGACTAGTATAGTCAAAGAATAATTGTCATAATGATGAGCTAAAAAATATGACCCCTACTCTCACACACAATGATATAACTATCAGTGATAGCACATTCCTCACCTCTGTCCATGTTCCACGACCACCAGAACTTGCATGTTATGAAAAAAAAGGAGAAACAGAAAAATTGCCAATCTCTTTAATCCTCAATTTTCTGTATATCTCAATGAATAATAATATTATCTTGCAGATTTGCTGAGTATAATACATGTATTTAAAGAATATGTCCAATTTCTGATATGTATGAGGTGAGCAAATAAGAAATGACAATTATCATGCTAAATTAAATGTATTTAATGTAGACTTCTTTAGTTGGTAAATTTATATGATCAACACTGATATGTCTACATTTAATTGGACTTTTGTGTAATGAGGTGACTCAATCATGAAGGGAAAAAATAACATGGAGATTTTCGTAGTGGACATAGCAGTTTCCCTAAGAACCAATAGCAGTTCTCAAGTCAATTAAAACACATTCCTGTTAACTTGTACTAAGTTGTGTTTTATTTTTAATTCACAGGTTGACTTTCTGGAAAAAAAATCATTGATCTTTTCAAATGCCAGTGCATATAAGTTGTACCAAAGTTTAGTTTTTGAATGGGTATCAGCAAAATATGGTGTTACTCTTTGGTATCAGGTAAATATGAACTCATGGGTGATCAATGGATAGGTGACTATGTATGAAACCTCCATGCATAGTCGTTTAACATCATTAATGATATGAATAGGATGAATGGACAAGGGAATACATTGAGGTAATCATTCTTCCTAAAGCCAGGAGAATGGACCAATGAGGTTCACTGCTGAGTCCTTCCCAATGATTTGCCTCCCATCGAAGGAAGCTGCCTTACCCAAGCTTACATCTCCTTCCTGATCTTTCCACAGAGATTCTGACCTGTAATATAAGGCATGTTGTTTTAGAATTATTATTTTCCCAGGATGCCTGGGTGGCTCAGTTGGTTAAGTGTCTGCCTTCAGCTCAGGTCACAATTGCAGGATCCTGGGGTCGAGCCCCTCATCAGGCTACTAGCTCAGCAGAAAGCCTGCTTCTCCCTCTGCCTCCTGCTCCCCGTGCTTGTGCTCTCTCTCACTCTCTTTGTCAAATAAATAAATAATATCTTTTTTAAAAAAATATTATTTTTCCTACGTATGAATTTTGTCAAACATATAGAAAGATTGAAAAAACATTACAGTGACACCATGTATTTACCACCTAGTTTCTACCACTTACATTTTATTATACTTGCTTTATCAGATGTCTATCTATCCATTTATCTACTTGGATTTATTATGAACATCTGAATATTTAATTTAAAATATTAGTAATCATTGTAAAATGTAAAATTGCAATGAAAATTTACCTCACCTAAATCAGGCTGCATTGTTATCAAGATATTTTAAACTGCCTTATCTTGTTCTTATATAAGATGTTCAACCAAGACAGAATTAAACTCATCACATGTTCAAAGCCTGCTTGAACAAGGAAAGCAAGCCTCATTATATACTTTGCAGATACACTGACAACTAATAGAGCCTTCCTCTACTGAAACCTGCTGAAGAAATCAAACCAATACATGGTGAGGTATGAGTATTTCTTCAATGCTACCTGATGGACAGACCCACCTATCATTCCATCATTCCTCTCCAGGAACACTTGTCAATGAGAGATAGCTAGAAACCTGAGTGGCAGATAGAAAGTCCAGAACAATTTCATTATCCTGAAAGCCAGTCATATTTTTCTATTGCCAAAGTTCTAGTCCCAGGTTTAAGGACAAATTTTTCTCAAGAGATTTTGTGAAGCAGAAAATGCCTGTGAAAATATTAGATATAAAAATACAAGTGAGATTCACAGTTGCAAGACTGCTTCTGAAAATATTCAGAAAGCATCTTCTTCAGGGGTGATACAAGAGCTTCAGTTTGTGGGGCTACATCATTAGCATCACCTTATCATCATGCTAGTCCAAAAGCTAAAGTGGTGGGAAACTTAGTTACAGTTGGGTGGGGGTGTTAATAACTTGGTCACATTGTTATGTCAGCTGTACCCTAGATTGTAGGAGCTAACAAAGGAAGTTGCTCCTCCACTAACCGCAGTTGAGAATGAAAGTCTATTTAGTCTTACTCACGTGCAATATAATTATCATAGGAGCAACCTAGCAGTCGCCAGTGCTGAAAAAATATTTCTGCTCTATAATGTCAAGCCTTAAAATGCAATTGTCAAAATTATACAAAATCTCAATAGCTAAATTTTATCTAATAACATTTCAGATTTATTTTTTTATTTGACATTTTTTTATTTGACATTTTATTTTATGATATCCATATTGACCGGCTGTTGGTTTTAACATTTGAACATTCAACCTCCAGCCAAAACGTGTATTCACTACACCTTCAGTGAATTTGATAGATGGTTTTTCCTTTGTTAAAGTGTCAGATTATTTTTATGTTAAAAACTTATGTTCTGTGGTGCCTGGGTGGCTCAGTGGGTTAAAGCCCCTGCCTTCAGCTCTGGTAGTGGTCCCAGGGTCCTGGGATGGAGCCCCACATTGGGCTCTCTGCTCAGCGGGGAGCCTGCTTCCTCCTCTCTCTCTCTCTCTACCTGCCTTTCTGCCTACTTGTGATCTCTGTCTGTCAAATAAATAAATAAAATCTTAAAAAAAAAACTTGTGATCTATATTTTATAATTTAAAATCATATCATATTCCTGGAAAATTCTTCCCATTCAGAATCTTTAAGTACTTTTGAAAAGCAGTATTAAAGTTAATTCTCACAATTGTCTCTTTTGGAGTTAGTGTGAGCTTCCATAAAATCAAAAACAAAACAAAATGTAAAACAAAAACCCAGACTGTGTTTTATTATTTAGAACACATACATGGATTTCAGAGCTTGTATGGAGTGATTTCTGGTTTCAAAAATTTCACTAACATGATGTTTTTCCACCTTTCATGGACTGCATTATTTTGTATAAAACTATTTTTATATTTTGTTAGTACAGACAAAAAGTCAGAAATTAGATTTTGAATGCATAGCTTTACTCATTAAATATCTGATACTCATTAAACGTGGTTAGAAGTGAAAGAGTGAAATGCAGAGCATGTATGAAAGAAATGGAACATCTATGCCACGGGAAGATGCTGCTTGCTGTGAGGACTGTGTGCACAATGAGCCCAGACTTACTCCCTTATTAGGAGCAGGTGCACATTTAAACAACTTGGGTCTATTTTTAAGGCTCTTATTAAAAACAGCTGGACAAATATTTCATGAATCTCAGGAAAGAAACTGGAAGAGAATGGCTCATGGAAATAAATAATATGGAGGGCAAAGGGCATTTGAGTAAAGTATGGAGAAGGGAAATTTGCCAGTTTAAACAGGAAACAGAGAAAGGAAAGGTCAAGCTTCCTGATATGAAGCAAGACTTTGTTTATCGAAATGAGATTCATCTTCTAAGTGAAAATAGGATTAGTAGGTGAAGAGCTAGCTGACGCTATATGTAAAGGTTGTATTGACCTAGAGGGAGGTCGTAAGTTCTAACTACATTTGATAGGTGACTTTCAAAGGAGTTGTTCACACTGATGTTTGTAAAAATGGCTTAAAGAGTTTGCATTTCCGTATAGTGTGGGTGTACCCATAGATTATTCAGTAAACAAAATGCTCTTTCACTCTTGATTGTTAAGGAGAGGAAGATTACTCTTGTCATGATGGAGTTGTAACCTCTTTTCCGAGTAAGATATATTGGTTCTTTATTTAAAAAATAAAAATAATAATAAGGTTTTCTACTCTGTACAGAAGAAACGTGTACTTTATTTCTCATTAGGGACCAAAGAAGCAAGTGGAATACTTTGGGTTCTATATTGTGGTACAATTACACTTTCTCTTAATAGCTTTCTTGTAGTGAATCTTGGCTCACAATTTATTTTAGGAGAAGTAATGATTTCAGCTGAAGTTTCACCGTTAACCTTGCTCAGCTACATGACTGGAATATAAAAATGCCAGGGCATTACCTTCTTGGAAGCACAAATCTGATGGCATGCCTAAGACCCCTAGAGGGAAATGCTCCTCTGTAGGCAGTATTCACATTGTCAGAACAGATGCAATTAGGAAAGCTAAGAGTATTTAATCCCTAGAATTGTGGCTTGCCTGAACAAAATGTGTTAGCTTTTGTTGGTTCCAAATCTTGCCAGTTTTCTCATCTTCGCTACAGCCATTTTAATCCCTTCACTTTTCAAATGCTATGCCTGCCTCTGCCACCACATTCTTTGAAGTGAAGACAAGGAGAAGAAATACAATTCTCTTCAACAGTGATAGATCCAGGAATGGATGCATAGGTTAAATACCCCAAACTCCAACTTCAACCACTGCCTTATTGTCTGAAATTATACCTTTTTAAAGGATTCATTGGATGGAAGAATTCAAGGCACAGATTTTCTATGGCAGAGAACTATATATACATATATATAGCAAGGAGTCTCCTGTAGGGTGTCCCAAAGAATTCACCCATGCTCCTCCAGAGAGAATCTGCTTTTGGTCGTCTTTCACTCAGAGGTCATCACCAAGGAAACTGTCACAGTCAAGAAAGGAAAAGACCAACCCCAATTAAGTAAGAGTCATTTGACTTACCCTTTTTTCCCATCTCACTTTTTGTCCTCAATACACTAGAAGAAAAGAGCTTCAGTAAAGGAAGGATGGAGAAATGTTCCTGGGTCAGACCTTTTCACTTCCCAATTCCTAGTCCTTTGACCCAAAGTCTTGTTACTGATGGCAGGAAGAGAAGGATTTAAGTTGGATATAAACTGGCCCAGGCTGATGTTTAATAACTGAAAGAGAGGATAAAGCTATGGGGGTTTCTCTTAAGATGTCACTATGTAATAAAAATGAAAATTCTCTAGAGAATAGTTGAAGGAAGTGATTTTGAAAAGGAAAAGATTAACAATGTTGTATCTTTGTCCCATCAAGTTCACACTGTTCATTAATCTGATTACACATTGTTACCAGTAATTCATATTTAAATGAGTCTGCCTAATCCTTTCCTTATTTAGTAACTGACATGAAGTCACAGAGGAAATGGGAGAGCTGATAAGGGAAGGGATAGGAAATAATTTTGAAGTAGGAAGGCATTTTTGAGGGGGGCAGCCTGGGTAGTAATAATTGTAAGAATCAGAGCTACTGTGGATCAGGCTTTTTTTTTTTTTTTTTAGATTTATTTATTTGTCAGAGAAAGAGAGCACAAGCAGGAGAGGCAGCAGGCAGAAGAAGAAGGCTCCCCACTGAACAGGGAGCCTGATGATGTGGGACTGGATCCCAGAACCTCACGATCATGACCTGAGCCAAAGACAGAGGCCCAACCGACTGAGCTACCCAGGTGTCCCTGTATCAAGAATTCCACATGCACCTTTGGAGAATCCTGACTGATGAGGGAGGAGAAGGCACTCTGAAGACAAAGCACAAGCTGACACCATGCAAACATCCCCTTCCTTCCCCACGCCCCTCCCCCGCTCCATGGGATCTGTGTGACATTCCTTAGGCATTCCTGGCTGCCCTAAAACTAAGGGAAGGGAAAAACAAATGGTGACCTAATAGAGACCACTGTCCTGCAGGACATGAGCCCATCAATTTACCAGTATATGAGGTGATTTATAAAGAATTACAAGGAAAAAGCATTCTTATCAATTGCCTAACTTTCAGAGACCCATAACTCAACTTCCTGGAGCCCTAACACCACCCTCTGCTCCACAGTGATGTGGGAAATAGAGCCAAAAGGGAAGTAAGCAAAATTCAATTTCTTTATGACCTGTAGCCCATTGACAAGGACCTGAGATAGGTGGAGTACAACATTCCTCCAGGAAGCTCCTAACTGTCTCAATGTGAATGCCTTACTAGAAGGAAAAACAACTTTAACATGACAATCGCCAGGCCTCCAGGATCTTATGAGTCTTAGCATATGAAAATTCTTTTGAACAACTAACTTTTTCCTTACCTCCCCCAACTCCCAAGTATATTATCAGTCACCTCTCACAACCCAGTGCAGTAGCTCTTTCTGCCCACAGTTCCTGTCCCTGGGCTTTAATAAAATCACCTTTTTGCTCCAAAGACATCTGGAGAATTCTTTCTTGGCCATCAGCTCTGGACCTCATCAATATTCCAAACCTATGTCACTGACAACTGTATAAATTAACTATTATTCATCCCAGCTTGCAAATAAGGAACACACCTCAGAGAAATCATGTGAGTCATCTAAAATAATGAGTCCAGAGTCAGGACTAGAAGATAGAGGATTTGATCCCAAGGATCCATACTGCAGTCATTATATATGCCATGTGTCCCCAAGAAGGCAGAAGGGCAGGAATTTGGGGGGTAATAGCGTTTGGGGAGTAATAGTGGTAGGGAAAGAGAAGAGGAGACAGGAACCCAGAAGAGAAAAAGAAAAACAGGAAAAAGTAGAAAGATACTGGAGAAAACATTTTTCAACCTACAATTATGACAAGGACTGACCTAAAATACTTGACCTCATTGTAGTTTGTCCATGGAAAACCAAAGCACCGAATTAAAAACACATAACTTTTTAAGTGCTTTTTCTTTATTAACCAGCCCTTGGTTGTATATGTCTGTCTTTCGGAAAGGAAATTGTGTGAAGCTTCAATATTCAACCACAAAACCTCTTCCAATAAAGGTCAATGTTTTTGTTTCAGATAAGCTGTTTGTTTCCATGTTTGGAAAGATCTGAGCCAAAAAACAGAATGGAAAATGGAATGAATCCCTAGTCCTTCCTGTGACTTGGGTTCATTCCAAGTGTTTTCTTATGTTACAAAACATCAGACATAATAATATTCAAGTATGACCACATAAATACATCATTTGGCAAAAATATAAAATTACATGCCATTACAAAGAAACTTGATCTACTGTTTTCATTCATTAATGAAGATCTGTGAAAATTTTTAAAGTCCTCTTACATGAATACAATATAGAAATAAAGGAATAACATTATTTTTTTACCCAGTGTCTAACCTCTCCTTGAATACCTGTGGGCAAACCTAGAACTTAAAATCAGATTTACTTGCCAGTGAATTTATTCCCTGTATACCAGTCTAGTCAAAGACTACACACCCTCACAAACTGAGGGTTGCTGGGGGGAGGGGAGTAGGGAGAGGGTGGTTGGGTTATGGACATTGGGGAGGGTATGTGCTATGGTGGATCGCCTGGCGATTCACAGACCTGTACCCCTGGGGCTAAAAATACATTATATGTTTATTAAAAAAATATTAAAAATGTTTAAAAAAAGACTGCATACCTTCAGTGTGTATACATGTATTTCCATGTTCGTATGTGTGCATTTGCATGCCTGTGGAAAATTCTGCTTCTGTTTACTGAGTTATGCAGATAAATCTAGAGATCCTGTCAGAAGTAACTTTGGCTACCTCACAATCACACTTCGCATTCTCTCATCATCTATTTGTGAAAAAAAAAAACACCCGCTTTTAAATCTGAGACCAAAATACCTAAAAGTTAAAGAAATTTTAAGAAATTGTGTCATAATTAAACCAAGGGTTTAAAGTACAGTTGGCATGCTTTTTTTTCCCCTATTTTAGGGAAAAAAATAGGGAAAAAAACTTTTTTTCCCCTATTTAGTTCACATAGAATTTCTTTTCTTAACATAAACTGTTCTCTATGTATCTGCTGCTCACCATAAAATGATTTCTTCTCTTACTCTGGGAATATGAGGATATGAGCAATAGAAAAAGCCTGCATGAACTTTGGTTTGAATGTAAACTCTGTATCAGCCATGGGAGCTTAGCCAAAGAAAGTTCTCTGTGCCTCAGTTTCCCTCTCTCTAAAATGTGAACAATAATACCTATCTCATAGTGTCCTATAAAGATTAAATGACAGAATATAAGCATATTGCTTAGCACAGTGCCTAGGACACACTGGGAAGCAGTATTAGCACCCAGTGGTTAAGGGGCTCCCTTGGGAGCCAGACTCTGATAGTCCTAGCTTAGTGACTCGGGGCAAGTTTGTTGATATTCTATGCTACACTTTTCTCATCTGTAGTAGTGAGGGTATAATAACATTCCCCATGGTGGTTGGATTAAATAAGATAAAACACTTAAGCTACTTTTAGAATACTGTCAATAAAAGTTAGCTATTACTACCAAATCAATGGTTAGCATCTCTAATAAAAATGCAGTTTTATTTTTATGAGGAAAAATTTTTTTTAAAATAATAGCAAAAAAATAAAATATCCATTGCAAATGGCATATGCCCCACGACGTTAAGGTCACTCACCTCAGCTCTAGCCTTGTCTCCATAGAGCAGGGATTGGCCAGAGCTTGACCACCAGAAGGAGAGAAGAGCTGCTATGTGGTGCTGCCTCCCCCTACCCCGTGGGAGCAGCCACCTACAGAAGCCTCTTTTAAGGGCTTTCAAAGAAACAGTGACACACACAAAAGAACTAGACCAGTTCTACCCTTTGGGAAGAAGGCGCTTTCCTGTGTTTCACTGTACATCTTATTTGTGGACCCATTCAGCCTTTGCAGATCATTTTGAATCCAATTCCAGGTTTGCCCTTTCTCCCCGTCTCTGCTCCCAAATCCCCCCAACCCAAGGCTGGCAGCCAGAATGCCTCACCCTGTAGTTTTTGCTCAGCCAGCCATTTCCTGCCAAAATGAAAAACAACTAGACATTAAAGGGAGTGAGAGTGTTCCCACCCACATGACACCCTGAAGTCTGACAATCACATCAGGCTTTTTTGAAGGAGGTCGCAATTCAGGTTTGGGAACTAAAGTCGCGAAATGAGTACAAGTGAGTAATTTATACACAAAGGAAGGAGTCCCAGATGTAGACAAAAGTAAAAATTGTAGAGTGAAACAATTGTCAGTAATGGAAGGAATTAATTGCTTTGAGATTTTGATTCAGAAAAACCTGTTTTCTAGGTACCATGTGATCAGTATACCCACAGCAAATCTCTGGAAGGATATGTATATATCAACGTGGTAACACAGATGATCTCCATGTAGTAAAACAGTACTTTATCTCCTCTAAATCTCTTGTTTCTGTATTTTCCAAAATGTGTGATTCTTCTGTGATATAACATTAAACTTAAATTTATATTAGTGATAGCCAGCCTCCAAGATGATCTCCCAATGATCCCCACCTCCGGGTGGTGATACCCGTGGGCTGTCCCCTCCCACACTGTGCCAGTGTTGGTCTGTGTGACCAATAGGATATAACAGAAATGACAGTACAACACTTTCAAGGTGAGTTTATAATAGACGGTGGCTTCTGTCTTGGGTTTCCCTCTCTCTCTCTTTCTCCCTCATCACTTGCTCTGAGGGAAGCCATTGCCATGTCATAAAGACATGACCTACTTGGCAAGGAATGTGGGCCTCCAACTGACAGCCAGTAAGGAACGGAGGCCTGTCAACAACCTCATGAATGAGCTCAGAAGTAGATACTCCAGCTTCAGCAGAGCCAGGAGATGTCCAAGTCTCCTTCAGAAAGTTGTCCTATAACCTCACAAGAGACCCTGAGCCAGAACCAGCCAAGTTCCTCACCCTCTCAGATTCTTGAGCCTCAGAAACTAGGTGATAATGAATATTTGCTATTTTAAGCAGCTATATTTTGGGATAATTTATTACTCAGAAATAGCTGATTTTTTTTCTATAATATTGAAGATAAAGACAAACTGATGGAGAAAATGCATTTTTTCTTAAAGGAGGCTTGCAAGGAGAGGAGAGGAGGGCTTAAGCTTTATTAACCTCTATCCATAAAGGCTTCCAAAGTGAAATATCTGGTTGATATGAGGACTTCAGAACTCCTTCTTCAATTATGTTCATATCTGTGAAGAGGGAATATTTCCCATCACACATTATATCTGGACTGATAGAAAACCTGAGGTAAAGTGAATCTAAGTGTGGGAAAGAACCCTTAAGGCTAAAGTAATTTTGTACCAGCTTGGGAATTTTATAAAAATAGCCTATGGCTATAATTTTATTAAAAACTAGACTCAAGGAGCAAATCCAAATGGAAAGCATTGAGTTATTACTTTCCTGCCCTGACAGCACAAAGAAATCATTCTAGATCTAGAGGGGCCTCGGGCTCTCTGCTGACTAAATTATACCTCTGAAGAGGCTGACCGAACATGGTGCTTTATGCAATACCAACATTTTACCAAAACTTGTCTGGAAGGCTTCACCTTCCAGACAAGTTTTGGTAAAATGTTGGTATTGCATAAAGCACCATGTTCGGTCAGCCTCTTCAGAGGTATAATTTAGTCAGCAGAGAGCCCGAGGCCCCTCTAGATCTAGAATGATTTCTTTGTGCTGTCAGGGCAGGAAAGTA